>NC_061512.1:267236637-267447240 GCF_022539505.1 Lolium rigidum
TTGTATCCCGACGGTGCTTTTTCCAGCAGAATCCCGACTCCGGTGAATAATTCTCCAATAATCATGAAACATGCAAAATAGGTGAAATAACATAAGTATCATCTCTAAATATGAAATATATCAATGAATAACAGTAAATTATGATATAAAATAGCGATGCAAAATGGACGTATCACCGAGGCACACCATTAACGCGGCCCTGCAGCGCGCCGCCCGGAAGTAATGCCGCGGAAGACGAAGCAGTTGTGCCGCAACCAGGCGGGCCCGTGCGAGGACCGATCGGACATTTTTCGCGACCGCCGAGCGTCCGCCGAGACGCAAACCTGGCGCATATTTGGGCCAGGTTTGCGTCTCCGCGGACGGCCCAGGCACTTTGCGTCGCGCCGCTGGAGGTGGTGCACGACGCATTTCCGGTCATGGCGAACAAAAACGGTCGCTCAACGTCCGTTTGCGTCGCGCCGCTGGAGATGCCCTTACTTTTGAAAATGGCCTTCCCACCACTAAGAGCATCTCCACCGGCGCTCCCATAGCAATCTAGATAGTGATTTAAGAGGCGGTGCGAAAATGAGCTTACATCGGCGCGTCTCAAACGACGCCGGTGATTTTTCGAGCCCAATAGAAGCGCGCCAACCCTGTGCCGGCCCTTGGCCAAGACGCGAATCGGGCGCGTCGGCACCTCGCGAGGCTGAAAATTTTGGGTGTGGGAGCCGCCTGTCAGCCACACATTCCCAAAATATACATCTTCTCCCCCCAAATCCCGTCCCCTCCGCCGCTCATTTCTCCCACCCGCCGCTGCATCTCCCATCCAGCCTCCAACCCGAAAAACTCTCGCCACCGCGCCATGCCACCGAAGAGAAAGGCTCCGGCAAAGGCAGCGAAGGCGCCAATGAAGGCGTCGCTGAAACCGCGCACCGTCGCGCCGAAGGAGAAGCCGACGACCATTTCGCAGGAGGAGTGGGACAAGGAGATGGAACGCCGCTCCTTTGCAATGTCCGACTGCAGAAGGTGTCGCGTCGTCGCTATCGACACAGCGAAAGCGGCTGCCAATGCGGAAGCGTGCCTCAGCTTGGGCGGCGGCCTCAGTAACATCTCGAGCTCACCGTCGTCGTCGGGTTACTACACAGGGTACAACACGGAGGGGCCATCAATCTCGCAGATGGACGGCCGCGCCCGCTACTCCCCCGAGTACGGGGACATCGACATGACCGTCGACCATAAAGTGCCCCTCTTGCCGGATTCAGCGGTGAGGGGCAAAGGTGCCTTTCGCTTACCCGACATGAACTTGTCGCCTGACATGCGCCACACCGAGGGCCATGTGACAGACGGCACCGGCCTTCCTCGCCACCTCTTCCCTGACAACGGCAGGAGCACCCACCAGGTATTCGGCAGCGTGTCTGGCGTGTCCATGGGCGAGGACGAGGTGTGTTTCCTTACTTTTTATGTGTTATGTGCATCGTAGACACCGGTGGCGACTGAAAGTAGGTAACTTGTTGCATAGATTGCCGCCGGCGAGGAGATCCTCAGCGGCTTCATACGCGGCCATGCCTACGAACCCCCGTCGATGAGTGATACGTCGCAAACGTATCTATAATTTTTGATGTTCCATGCTTGTTTTACACCAATTACTATATGTTTTAAGGGACTAACCTATTAATAGTTGCAAAAGTGCACAAGTTCTTGGTTTCAACTTTTTTGTGCAGAAAATAGGCAAATATGGAAGGGAATAGGTCATTATGGTGAAATCTGGAATTTCCCGAAATCTGTCCCTGCTGAACACTTTTCAAAAATTGCTTCGAAACTCCATCAAAACGACGTCCAATGGAAAAGTAGTAAACTACAAAGTTGTAGAGAATTTCAAACCGAACAATTTGGACATCTTATTCGTCCAGAACGGACAACGGATGCATCCGGCAGAGCAGAATTACTGCGGAGGTTTGTGCAGTCTCGGGACTCCGAAAGTTGGTGACGTATTTGACACAAACTCTTTCCATACGTGGATATTTCGGCCCAGCCATGAGTTGTGAGGCTCATGAAGAATAGAGGGGAGTCCTAGGAAGGTTCTAGAGGTGCCCAAGAGCCTTGGATCAAAGGGGCATCCATCCCAAGGCCTAGATTGCATCTCCACCACTATATATTGATGGGAAACCCTATTTTTTGGAGGCCCCCAAGCATTGTAACGAAAATCCTCCTCCTTGGCAGCAGCCAAGGAGGGGGAAACACTCATCTACACCAGCACCAACTCAAGGAAGAAGAAGGCTAAGGGGCGGCGCTCCCCCATGATGTCGGCGGCGGGGAAGGAGTCCCCCGCGCCGCCGCCGCCGCCCACGCCTCCGCCTCCCGGCGCTCCTCGTTGAGCCCTCCAACGTCTTCACCGCCATCTCCATCACCAACTCCTCATTGTATTCAGTGGTCCATCCTCTCAAAAACCTCTGTACCGCCCTATGTAAACATGGTGTTTGATGCTATAAGTTATAATCCTATGATCTATGTCATGTTGCCATAGTTTATTTGTTCTTTGATTGATTGGTTGTTTCTCTTTGGTTCATTAGAGTTGTATGTTGATATGTTACCATCCTTGGTGACCATTATATTTGTGCGCGCATGGATTAAGCACCATAGGGTTGGTAGTACTTGTATACTAGAAGGGGAAGTTCTGCCGGAGTGACAGAAACCTAAGGACGCGAACCGGATAGTTGCATGTATGGGAGTAAGAGGACCATTTACTTAAGGCTATGGTTGGGGAAACCTTAATGCTTGCTAGTATTTACGGATGTTTTCTAGCAAGCCAATCATATAGTACTTGTAATCCCGGAGGGAGAGCATGTATATTTAGCCTCTCCTACATAGAAAGCTGCATCGAAGACATTGAACCCAAGATCTTCACTAATTGATCTTGGACAAAGCCACCACTATTACCACCGCCTTTCCACACTCATGGTACTGTTAGTTTAGTTTGTTTTATTGCTGCAGCACTAACATTTATTCCGTGTATTTTATTGTTCTGCAAAGTCACCTCTCATACCCGTTATCGCTCTAGTTTTATTTCCTAGATATTGCAAACGCTTAGTGTGCATAGAGTTGTATCAGTCGTTGATAGAACTTGAGAGAATGTTTATCCTACCTTTAGCTCCTCGTTGGGTTCGACACTCTTACTTATCGAAAAGGCTACACACGATCCCCTATACTTGTGGGACATCAAGACCTTTTCTGGCGCCGTTGCCGGGGAGCCATAGCGTAGGTGAATATTTTCGTGTGCACTTGTTTGCTTTATCTCTAAGTAGTTTTACTTCCTGTACCTAGTTGTTCTCTATCTCTTGTATGGATAGGGAATGCGAATTACAAAAAAAATTAGTTGTACTTGCTATATAAAAAAATAAAAAAATGTTTTCAGAAAAGAAAAGTGATTGGAAAGATGAGTAATGGTGAAGTGGGGGTCGACCTTGAACACTTGTGTTCATGCCTGCGAAACCAAACCAATTCTTTCCATGGAAGCTTTTCATTAAAAACTTGTAAATAGTGTATATAGTTTATATAGTGTACATATCCCGATGTAAATAGAATGTATAGATAACCCCTAGTTTGTTATGCAAGTTTGTCACTATGCTGCCTAGAAAACAGATTTCCTGTGCTCCACTGTAGAAAATTTCAAAAATCACCAGAACGTGATCTTGATCTGAAATTTCTTGAGTGCATAGTAGTGCTTGCTATCTAACTTTCGTTAGTTTTGACTTTTCTGATTTGAGAGTACGTAGACAGATCTAATAATTCAATCTTTACGGACTGATTCTGTTGAGACAGATTTCCTGTGTTGTGCTGCAAAAATTCGTGAAACATCTCAGTATGGCATTTTGATCTGAAATTTTTTGTGCATAGATCTGAGGTTGTGATCTGTCTTTCATTAATCATGAGTTTTTCGATTTGAGCTACGTCACTATCTCATTGAGCGACATCTTTACAGAGTGTTCAGTTTTGACAGATTTCTATTCTCTTTGTTTAAATATTGTACTTAGGATTCAAAAGTTTCCTTCGTTTTCGACGTACGATTGAAATAATAAGAAACCTCAGTATTACAGTGGCTAAATATTTGATAGATTTTATAGAAATTAGGGATACTTGAACACTTGTGGATTTTATTTAATGAGTACTAACCTACTAATGAGTTTTGTGAAGCTTTATGTGGATGCAGTTTTTAAGTTCCAATCAATATGGTGATATGAGATGAGCAAGAGGATGCAAGAACTCAAGCTTGGGGATGTGTAGATGGATCCCAAGAGAATATTCAAGAAGATGCAAATATCTAAACTTGGGGATGCCCAACCAATATGAGGTTGTCTCCTTCAAACTCAATATTACCCATCCACATGTAAGCATTGTATATAGTTGCTTTTATTATCTTTGGTTTTATCCTATTTAGTTTTAGGAAAATACTTCATATGAGGCGGAGGATCGGGCGCTCCCAACCTCCGGGTCCGCTGCGTGCCACGCGTCCCACTCGGTAGCCACAAATATGGTGGGGTCCACCACGATTTCTTGTTCCCACCCCGTTCCTTATCCTCTGGTACATGCGTGCGGCACGCATCTCACCGCCGCCGCCGCCTTCCCAGCTGCTCGCGCCGCCTCCCGCCCGCTCGCTGCCGCTTTTCCCACCTGCTCGCGCCGCTCCAGGCCGCTCGCTGCCGCCTCCAAGCCGCTCGACGCCACCTCCCGGCCGCTCGCCGCCGCCTCCTTCCAAGCCACGAGTCGCTGTGCAGCACCGGTGTTCCAAGTTCCGACTGTCGTTGTCCCCTGCTCGCACGGCCTCTGACGAGGACGCCGCCACTTGGAGCTCCGACCCTGTTGCTCCGGCAGCCGTCGGCCTTCCCACAAGGCATGGAGCTTGGCCCGCGTAGCAGCTTCTCCGACCCGGCTGCTCCAACCTTGAGCGCCTGGAGACGCTTGCGGCCAGATGAATAGCACCGCCGAGGATAGCTTGCACCGCCCTGGAATGGCGCCTAGCTCCCCTGGCTCCGGCCATCGCCAGAGATAGAGGCTGCAGCGGAGCCCGAAGAAATTGTCCTCCCGGCGCTCGCGCTCACGTTAGAAGGAGCTTGCGGATGAGGCCCGTAACCCAAGCTCCCGCGCCGGTAATCCGGTGAGGTGGAGCTCGCAGGGATGGCTCCGGGACGAGCTGACACTAGGGTGCATGGGGCTGTGCCGCCAGGCGTGGCGGTGGAACTCCGGCAACTGGTCGGCGGTGCTACGACAAACGTCGGCGTTGCTACGGGCAGAGTTTGGTGCTACAGCAGCAGTTTGCCGGTGTTCCGGCATAAGGCGATTCTCTGCTGCCAGAGCTGCAATGGGTGGCCGACGGTGCTGCAAACGCCACCCATTGGAGCTGCGAATGAAGGAAGACGGTGCTGCAAAAGGCTGCTCGCCGGAGCTGCAAAGGCGAGCTGCAAGTGTGCATTAGCGGTGTTGCAAAGGCTATTTTCCAAAGCTACAAACCGTTAGCGGCGATGCTACAAACCGTTAGCGGCGGTGCTACAAAGGTTGTTCGTCGGAGCTGCAAATGGACATCGGTGGTGCTGCAAATAATCAGCGGCGGCGTTGCAAATATTCCGTCATTCTGCTACTTTATTATAAATTTTGTGCTACAATGTCTCTAGCGAGTCTCCGACGAAATCTGCGTTGGATGATCTTTTGTTTTTTTATTTCTAGGTGAACCATTTTTTCGGTTCAATGAAATAAAAGAAAAAGATTTTTTCTGTGACGAAACAAAGTCTGAACGAGTCACAACTCTCTTTCTGTTTTTAGTCTGCTTCAATAAAGCAAAAGCGGATGGTTTTTTGCTGCAACGAAGCAAAGTTTGAACGAGTCGTAACTCTACTTCTATTTTAGTCGAACCGTTTTTTGCTTCAATGAAGCAAAAGTGGGACTTTTTTTTGCTGCGACGAAGCAAAGTCGGAGGACATGTCTTTCCTTTTCTATTTCTAGGCGAACCGTTTTTGTGCTTCAATGAAGCAAAAGCGGGATATTTTTGCTGCGACGAAGCATCGTCAGGATTTTGGCTGAAAGTGGACACGGGTTGATCAGGGAAGCAGGAGGCTGGAAGGAGTTTATCCTCCGGAGGATTCTCCGCAGTGTCCTTAGTTTTATTAGGTTCTTTATTTGGTTCTTGTTTCTTTGTCAGTTTCAGTTATAATTGGAAAACAACAAAAAAAAAGGGGTTTGAGAGCTCCATCAAATAATTATGCCCATCTTAAATGGCTATAAAGAAAGAGCTTTATGGGAGACAACCCAATATATTTATATTTCTGTTATTTACTGCTTTGTTGAATCTTGGAAGTCATTACTACTGTAATGACTTCTCCTTATCATGTTTGTTTTGTTTTTGTGCCAAGAATTGCCTCTAATTCTAAGAAAGTGGTATTTGGGAGATTTGCAATCTTGTTTACTGTTTCTGGTTCGTCACGAGAAAAATCGCCAAAAATCACCAGAACGTAAGTTTGAGCTGCCAATTTACGAGCATCTTCCCCAGGTATTTATCTAACTTTCATTAGTTCAGAGTTTTTCGATTTACACAGCGTAACTATTTTTAAAAAATCAATTTTTACGAACTGTTCTGTTTTGATAGATTCTTGCACTGTTTTGCATTTGCATTTTTTTGCCCACCTTTTTTAGTTCTCTTGATCAAAGAACCTTATTGAAGTTGTGCTACAGTATCTAATGCTTATTAAAATGCTTTTCATATGTGATATTGAACTTTGTAGATTTGATTAATATTATCATTGCACTAACGCGGCTAATGAGATTTGTGATGAGTTTTGTATGAAGGAAGTTTTCAAGTGTAGGAAAGAAGAATGATGAGATGAGATGAAGAATGGACAAAAGCTCAAGCTTGGGGATGCCCATGTCACCCCAAGATATATTCAAGAAGTACAAGCGTCAAAGCTTGGGGATGCCCAAGGCATCCCCTTCTTCATCAATAAAAATATCAGGTCCTGTTTTTGTTCACTATATTTTTATTGCTTCATATACTATGTGTTATTCTTGGAGCGTCTTCATTTTTTGTTGTGTATTTTATTTCAATAAAGTGGGCACCATCATACCATGTTTGTTTGGGAGAGACACGCTCCGTTTTAATTGTATGAACGCTCTTGTTTTCAGTCTTATTGTTCAACGAGCGTTTTATTTTTGCTAGTACTACGTTTAGCTCTGGTTTTTCACTCCTATTTTGTTCAGAGCTTGTTAGTATGCTTCAGTTATATATGATTAGCTCTCTGATCTTTAATGAATATTATAAATGAGAGTTGTTTCAAATAAGTTGATTGGTGTTGGATACGAGTAAAAAGGTTTCATATTAATAGTGATGCAAATGGAAGATCTCCTCTGATGTTTCAATTGGGTTGAATTGATCATTTAGTTTAGACTTTTAATACCACCATATGCTTTAATTAATAAGTTTTGTCGCTATGCATGATTATGACCATTATTGCTCTCTTAGTTGGTCGCTATCTTTCTTTTTGCTAGCCTTCATTCCGTACTGAGTATGATCTCTACTCGTGCATCCAACCACCAAAAACCAAAATATGCCAAAAGTGTCCACCATACCTACCTATATGTGGTATTTCACCGCCACTCCAAGTAAATTTACATGTGCTACCTTTAAAACCTTTAAAATAATTCCTTGTTTTTGCAATACATAGCTCATGGGAAAGTAGCCTAAAAAAATATTGTGGTGAGGAATATGTCACTTATGTATCTTAGTTGTTATAAGTTGCTTGTTGTGTGGCAACCATGCTGACATGGGGACACCATCATCATATTTTTGATAAATATCATGTGAGTTACTATGCATGTCCGTCTTGTCTGAAGTAAAGGAGATAACCATAATAAAAGGTTAGAGTATGCATATTTTTAGAGAAGAACATTGGGCCGCTAACCAAAGCCATGTTTACATGGTGGAAGTTTCAGCATGGACATTAAAACCTCAAAAATCTCTTATGAGAAATTTATGTTGCCAAAAGCTTTAAGCTTAAAGAGGAGTCCATTTGTCTGTTGTCCGTGTTGTCCCGGTATGGATGTCTAAGTTGAGAATAATCAAAAGCGAGAAATCCAATGCGAACTTTCTCCTTAGACCTTTGTACAGGTGGCATGGAGGTACCCCTTTGTGAAACTTGGTTGAAACATATGTAATGCGATGATAATCCATGGAAATCCGAGCTAATTAGGACAAGGTGCGGGCACTATTAGTATTCGATGCATGAGGCTTGCAACTTATAGGAATTTTTATAAATAACCTATATTACTTATTGCTACCGTTGACACAATTGCCTCTCTTAAAATTTTATATCTCTATGTTTTCAAAATAAAAAGCTCTAGCACATGTTTAATCTCTGCTTCCCTCTGCGAAGGGCCATTCTTTTACTTTTATGTTGAGTCTTCATCTTCTAAGTTATATGCACCGTCTTATGAGAGCATAGTTGTCATTCTTAGTTCTATGTGCATGGTCCCAAAATTATTATTGATTGAATCATGAATGTGTTATTACTTGTTCTTAAATTATTCGTATCTAGTCATCCTTTGAACTTTGAAGGTGCATGTCACCTTAAAAATTATTCTTTTTATCACTTACCTACTCGAGGACGAGCAGGAGTTAAGCTTGGGGATGTATGAGTATGAAGAAGAGGCCGAGGAGGACGAAGGTGAGGAGGAGGCCAGGAGGAGCTGATCGACACCGACACCGGCGTGACCACGATGACGACGACGAACAGGAGGACCGGCGGAACTCGTGGTACTAGGTGGAGGTCTTTGGAGGATGAATGTCCCATCGAGGCGTGGAAGCAAGTGAGCTTTTGGCCCATCACCGGCGCCAACCAAACCGGAGGCAAGTATTACAAGCGCATCCTTGATTCCTTCAACGAGAAGAAGAACTATGGTGACTATACCACCATCAACATGAACCGGAACGAGGGCGCCATCTCCCACCGTTGGAACATGATCAAGGCGGCGTGTAGCAAGTTCCATGGCTACTATGAGAAGATTAAGGCTCGGAAGCAGAGCGGCAAGACGATGGTAGATTTGGTATGATTTACGGCCATCTTGTTCATAATGCATTATATTGTATCTATTTGATGATCCATCTTGTTCCATATCTTGTTTTGCAACATTTATATGATCCAGCTTGTTCCATATCTTGTTCATCATGTATTGTTAGATGCTCCAAGCCCGACATGTACAAGCACCAACACGAGGACAAAGACTTCTCCTTCATGCATTGCTACAACAAGCTACAAGGTTGCAAAAAATGGGACGACCTCCTCCACACTCTAATGAAGGACGGGGAAGATGGGCCGATCGATCCAGCCGCGCCTCCACCGGGCGCCCCATTGGCAACAAGAAGGCCAAGGCCTAGAGGAATGCGACACCGGTATTGGAAGCCATGGATGCCTCCCTCGAGAAGATGATCACCTCATTCTCGGCGGAGAACAAGGAAGTGGCGGATAGGTCCACCGTTGTGTGGAAGGCAATCCTCGACAAGCAAGACATGAAGATCGAGTTGGAGAGGGAGAAGGTGGAGGCGGCGAAGATAGAAGCTCACGCCGCTACCATGAAGGCCACCAACGAAGCGACGCAGCTATCGTTGTCCAAGATGTCTAAAGAATCCAAGATCTTGATGGCCGACATGGAGAAGATGGACCCGTTGGCGCGGGCGTGGCACGAGATGTACCGCAAGCGCATCGGTCAAGAGGTGATGGCGGCGCGAGCTGCGTCGGCGTCTCCCCCGGCACCCTCCACGTTCATGTATCCGTCGGCACCCTCCACGTTCATCTCTCCGCCGGTACCATCGACGTTCATGCCTCCCCCGGCGACCGTGGATCCTGTTGCAGCAACGGACCTGCCGCCGGGGCTTGCCGCCGATGAGGAAGTCGTCGAGGTTGAGCCGCCCGTGACCTCGTTCATCAGCTGGCTTGGAAGGCCCAAACTTCATATTCGAAAACCTATTCGAATTTGGTGGCCGTGTGCTGGCTCAAACTTTAAATTCGTAAACCTATTCGAATTTCTATGCTTTTGTTTGAGTTTTCAAATTTAAAACACCTATCGGGGCCGTCGGTTTTGGGGCGCCGGTGTGGGAACAGCTCCACCGAATAGAGGATGCAGTTTTGGAATCCCCCATACGGAGGTGCCGGCGCATCTGCCGGTGGAGATGCTCTAATATTGACAATTAAATCTGCCTCTTAGTACTAATGTGGTAGTTTCTCCATCATCAACCAAACAACGCCTAAGGGCTCCTTTGATTCAAAGGATTTGCATAGGAATTGTATCGGATTTGGTTCCTATGGGAAAATTTCCTATACATGTTGTTTGATTCATAGGAACATATCCTATAGGAAAAATTCCTATAGGAATCTTGTAGTGTAATTCCTATAGGAAAAAATCATTAGCTCATACCTCATGAAAAAATTCCTTCGCTACAATCAAACAAACTTCATCTTCCTATAGAATTCAAGTAGACATGTCATTCCAATCCTATGCATTTTCTATTCCTATGCTTTTCCTATCCTTTAAATAAAAGGAACCCTAAGCGTTTACGGTGAGCGTATCGATCCAGAGTTGAAACTGGGACCGTACTGTTGGACTTTGACAGATGTTGACCCTAACCCAGGGGCGTGGCTCGTCTGCAGTAGCATTATTACTGTACCCGTACAGTAATGTACTTGATCTACCATTCAGTTACATCCGACGGTAGTCTCAAACGCTCTTTTTAATGTGTTCTTCTTCCCTTGTTCTTTCTCGTTGCATCACGCGAGCAAGCAGTAGCCATCGCCGCTCGTTACCATCGTCCATCGCTAGGAATGGAGCACACCGCTCCGACGAGGGACGGACATCCGGCGGCGCTCGAAGTGGGAAAGTACCACGTCAAGGAATTAAGCCGTCAGCCAGTGGTAGCTCGACAAGGAATCAAGCCCCCACCACCCAGCTTGAGCAGTTCGACCGGAGTACGTCCGCGCCGGTGGATGATGGACGGGGTCTTTCGCTCGTAGCAGAACACCAGCGAGCCATGGACTGCACCACACTATCTCCCGATGTTTTAGATCCGTTGCCAGCATCCCGAGCGGCGCGACGCAGCAACAGTGAATCCATGGGTTAGTTGCCCGCTGCGCGCTGATGTATTGAGGTAGCGCGGCACGGCGGCCTGATAGGCTGATACGTGCAGTGGAAGAAGACAATCAGGTTTTGCTGGAAATAGAAGACTGGCTACGTCGTTGGATGTGATTGGACGGTTGATAAGTACATTACTGTGGCTCGTCTGCAGTAGCATTATTACTGTACCTGTACAGTAATGTACTTGATCTACCATTCAGTTACATCCGACGGTAGTCTCAAACGCTCTTTTTAATGTGTTCTTCTTCCCTTGTTCTTTCTCGTTGCATCACGCAGGCAAGCAGTAGCCATCGCCGTTCGTTACCATCGTCCATCGCTAGGAATGGAGCACACCTGCTCCGACGAGGGACGGACATCCGGCGGCGCTCGAAGTGGGAAAGTACCACGTCAAGGAATTAAGCCGTCAGCAGTGGTAGCTCGACAAGGAATCAAGCCCCAACCACCCAGCTTGAGCAGTTCGACCGGAGTACGTCCGCGTCGGTGGATGACGGACGGGTCTTTCCGCTCGTAGCGGAACACCAGCGAGCCATGGACTGCACCACACTATCTCCTGATGTTTTAGATCCATGGCCAGCATCCCGGGCGGCGCGACGCAGAAACAGTGAATCCATGGGTTAGTTGCCCGCTGCGCGCTGATGTATTGAGGTAGCGCGGCACGGCGGCCTGATAGGCTGATACGTGCAGAGGAAGAAGACAATCAGGTTTTGCTGGAAATAGAAGACTGGCTACGTCGTTGGATGCGATTGGACGGTTGATAAGTACATTACTGCAGTAGCCCGTACGATCAAGTAATGTACTTGATCTACCATTCGGCTACATCCGACGGTAGTCTCAAACGCTCTATTTAATGTGTTCTTCTTCCCTTGTTCTTTCTCGTTGCATCACGCAGGCAAGCAGTAGCCATCGCCGTTCGTTACCATCGTCCATCGCTAGGAATGGAGCACACCTGCTCCGACGAGGGACGGACATCCGGCGGCGCTCGAAGTGGGAAAGTACCACGTCAAGGAATTAAGCCGTCGGCAGGTGGTAGCTCGACAAGGAATCAAGCCCCCACCACCCAGCTTGAGCAGTTTGACCGGAGTACGTCTGCGCTGGTGGATGACGGACGGGTCTTTCTGCTCGTAGCAGAACACCAGCAGGCCATGGACTGCACCACACTATCTCCTGATGTTTTAGATCCGTGGCCAGCATCCCGGGCGGCGCGACGCAGCAACCGTGAATCCATGGGTTAGTTGCCCGCTGTGCGCTGATGTATTGAGGTAGCGCGGCACGGCGGCCTGATAGGCTGATACGTGCAGAGGAAGAAGACAATCAGGTTTTGCTGGAAATAGAAGTCTGGCTACGTCGTTGGATAAGATTGGACGGTTGATAAGTACATTACTGTACCCGTACAGTAATGTACTTGATCTACCATTCAGTTACATCCGACGGTAGTCTCAACCGCTCTTTTTAATGTGTTCTTCTTCCCTTGTTCTTTCTCGTTGCATCACGCAGGCAAGCAGTAGCCATCGCCGTTCGTTACCATTGTCCATCGCTAGGAATGGAGCACACTGCTCCGACGAGGGACGGACATCCGGCGGCGCTCGAAGTGGGAAAGTACCACGTCAAGGAATTAAGCCGTCGCGCAGTGGTAGCTCGACAAGGAATCAAGCCCCCACCACCCAGCTTGAGCAGTTCGACCGGAGTACGTCCGCGCTGGTGGATGACGGACGGGCCTTTCGCTCGTAGCGGAACACCGGCAGGCCATGGACTGCACCACACTATCTCCCGATGTTTTAGATCCGTGGCCAGCATCCCGGGCGGCGCGACGCAGCAACAGTGAATCCATGGGTTAGTTGCTCGCTGCGCGCCGATGTATTGAGGTAGCGCGGCACGGCGGCCTGATAGGCTGATACGTGCAGAGGAAGAAGACAATCAGGTTTTGCTGGAAATAGAAGACTGGCTACGTCGTTGGATGCGATTGGACGGTTGATAAGTACATTACTGTACGGGTACAGTAATGTACTTGATCTACCATTCAGTTACATCCGACGGTAGTCTCAAACGCTCTTTTTAATGTGTTCTTCTTCCCTTGTTCTTTCTCGTTGCATCACGCAGGCAAGCAGTAGCCATCGCCGTTCGTTACCATCGTCCATCGCTAGAAATGGAGCACACTGCTCCGACGAGGGACGGACATCCGGCGGCGTTCAGAAGTGGGAAAGTACCACGTCAAGGAATTAAGCCATCAGCAGTGGTAGCTCGACAAGGAATCAAGCCCCCACCACCCAGCTTGAGCAGTTCGACCGGAGTACGTCTGCGCCGGTGGATGACGGACGAGTCTTTCTGCTCGTAGCGAGAACACCAGCAGGCCATGGACTGCACCACACTATCTCCTGATGTTTTAGATCCGTGGCCAGCATCCCGGGCGGCGCGACGCAGCAACAGTGAATCCATGGGTTATTTGCCCGCTGCGCGCTGATGTATTGAGGTAGCGCGGCACGGCGGCCTGATAGGCTGATACGTGCAGAGGAAGAAGACAATCAGGTTTTGCTGGAAATAGAAGACTGGCTACGTCGTTGGATGCGATTGGACGGTTGATAAGTACATTATTGTACGGGTACAGTAATAATGCTACTGCAGATGAGCCACGCCTAATGCTACTGCAGATGAGCCGGCGTGGCTCATCTGCAGACCCGTACAGTAATGTACTTGATCTACCATTCAGTTACATCCGACAGTAGTCTCAAACGCTCTTTTTAATGTGTTCTTCTTCCCTTGTTCTTTCTCGTTGCATCACGCAGGCAAGCAGTAGCCATCGCCGTTCGTTACCATCGTCCATCGCTAGGAATGGAGCACACTGCTCCGACGAGGGACGGACATCCGGCGGCGCTCGAAGTGGGAAAGTACCACGTCAAGGAATTAAGCCGTCGGCCGTGGTAGCTCGACAAGGAATCAAGCCCCCACCACCCAGCTTGAGCAGTTCGACCGGAGTACGTCCGCGCCGGTGGATGATGGACGGGTCTTTCGCTCGTAGCGGAACACCAGCAGGCCATGGACTGCACCACACTATCTCCCGATGTTTTAGATCCGTGGCCAGCATCCCGGCGGCGCGACGCAGCAACAGTGAATCCATGGGTTAGTTGCCCGCTGCGCGCTGATGTATTGAGGTAGCGCGGCACGGCGGCCTGATAGGCTGATACGTGCAGAGGAAGAAGACAATCAGGTTTTGCTGGAAATAGAAGACTGGCTACGTCGTTGGATGCGATTGGACGGTTGATAAGTACATCGTACGGGTACGATACGAGCCGGCGTGGCTCGTGCAGTACTATGTACCCGAATGTACTTGATCTACCATTCAGTTACATCCAACGGTAGTCTCAAACGCTCTTTTTAATGTGTTCTTCTTCCATTGTTCTTTCTCGTTGCATCACGCAGGCAAGCAGTAGACATCGCCGTTCGTTACCATCGTCCATCGCTAGGAATGGAGCACACTGCTCCGACGAGGGACGGACATCCGGCGGCGCTCAGAAGTGGGAAAGTACCACGTCAAGGAATTAAGCCATCAGCCGTGGTAGCTCGACAAGGAATCAAGCCCCCACCACCCAGCTTGAGCAGTTCGACTGGAGTTCGTCTGCGCCGATGGATGACGGACGGGTCTTTCTGCTCGTAGCAGAACACCAGCAGGCCATGGACTGCACCACACTATCTCCTGATGTTTTAGATCCGTGGCCAGCATCCCGGGCGGCGCGACGCAGCAACAGTGAATCCATGGGGTAGTTGCGCAGTGATGTATTGAGGTAGCGCGGCACGGCGGCCTGATAGGCTGATACGTGCAGAGGAAGAAGACAATCAGGCTTTGCTGGAAATAGAAGATTGGCTACGTTGTTGGATGCGATTGGACGGTTGATAAGTACATTACTGTACAGTAATGTACTTGATCTACCATTCAGTTACATCCAACGGTAGTCTCAAACGCTCTTTTTAATGTGTTCTTCTTCCCTTGTTCTTTCTCGTTGCATCACGCAGGCAAGCAGTAGCCATCGCCGTTCGTTACCATCGTCCATCGCTAGGAATGGAGCACACTGCTCCGACGAGGAACGGACATCCGGCGGCGCTCGAAGTGGGAAAGTACCACGTCAAGGAATTAAGCCGTCAGCAGTGGTAGCTCGACAAGGAATCAAGCCCCCACCACCCAGCTTGAGCAGTTCGACCGGAGTACGTCCGCGCCGGTGGATGACGGACGGGTCTTTCCGCTCGTAGCGGAACACCAGCAGGCCATGGACTGCACCACACTATCTCCTGATGTTTTAGATCCGTGGCCAGCATCCCGGGCGGCGCGACGCAGCAACAGTGAATCCATGGGTTAGTTGCCCGCTGCGCGCTGATGTATTGAGGTAGCGCGGCACGGCGGCCTGATAGGCTGATACGTGCAGAGGAAGAAGACAATCAGGTTTTGCTGGAAATAGAAGACTGGCTACGTCGTTGGATGCGATTGGACGGTTGATAAGTACATTACTGTACGGGTACAGTAATAATGCTACTGCAGACAAGCCACGCCGGATCTACCATTCAGTTACATCCGACGGTAGTCTCAAACGCTCTTTTTAATGTGTTCTTCTTCCCTTGTTCTTTCTCGTTGCATCACGCAGGCAAGCAGTAGCCATCGCCGTTCGTTACCATCGTCCATCGCTAGGAATGGAGCACACTGCTCCGACGAGGGACGGACATCCGGCGGCGCTCAGAAGTGGGAAAGTACCACGTCAAGGAATTAAGCCGTCAGCAGTGGTAGCTCGACAAGGAATCAAGCCCCCACCACCCAGCTTGAGCAGTTCGACCGGAGTACGTCTGCGCCGGTGGATGACGGACGGGTCTTTCTGCTCGTAGCAGAACACCAGCAGGCCATGGACTGCACCACACTATCTCCTGATGTTTTAGATCCGTGGCCAGCATCCCGGGCGGCGCGACGCAGCAACAGTGAATCCATGGGTTAGTTGCCCGCTGCGCGCTGATGTATTGAGGTAGCGCGGCACGGCGGCCTGATAGGCTGATACGTGCAGAGGAAGAAGACAATCAGGTTTTGCTGGAAATAGAAGACTGGCTACGTCGTTGGATGCGATTGGACGGTTGATAAGTACATTACTGTACGGGTACTGCAGACGAGCCACGCCCCTAACCTAGACCTAAGAATAAGATTTATTAGTTATTATACTACAAATAGATTAAAAAGGTGTACTAGTATAAAATTAAGATGGTCGGTCGACGCATGAAAAGACTAAATTAAGCAGCTAGGATTTCGCTCCACCACTCGTTAGTTTGCATTCCCACAAATGCAGCTAGCTAGCGGTCGGTTCATTTCGTTTGTGTATATAGGAGACAAATTAGTAAGGCCGATCGTGTACGGAGGGAGGTCAAGATGATGACGGCGACGATAACAATGAGGTTTGCTGTCGTAGGCGCGGTGGCGTTGCTGCTCGTCGGCGGATGCACCGCCGACAACTGCTTCTTCGTGGAGGGGGAGGTGTACTGCGACACGTGCCGCGCTGGGTTCGTGACGAACGTCACCACCCCGATCCAGGGCGCCAAGGTGCGGCTCGAGTGCCGCCACTTCATGACCGCCGCCGGCACCGTCGAGAGGTCCGCCGAGAACGTCACCGACGCCGCCGGCAACTACAAGATCGAGCTCAAGGACAACCGCGGCAGCGAGGAGGTGTGCGCCGTGAGGCTCCTCAGCAGCCCCGTGCCTGGGTGCACGGAGATCGACAAGGGCCGCGACAGCGCCCCCGTGACGCTTGTCGACGCCGGGCTCGCCACCAAGGTGCGACGGGCCAGCGCGCTCGGGTTCCTCAAGGCGGAGCCGCTCCCCAACTGCGGAAAGATCCTAAGCGACCTCGCGCTCGGCTCCGGACCTAGCTACTGATCCATATGCATGTGCTGCGCTAATTTGATTTGATCTAACATGGCTACTACAACATAATTAATAATCTTTAATAATTGTTGTCTGTGTTGAAATATTTACTTGGGTTGATCAATGTTTTTCTGTGTCTCGTGGATCATTGTACAGTTTCATTATTAGTTTTACGTCCGATATGTTGCACTGGACCTTTCCCATAATTATTATGCCCCCTATGATATTCCTCTGTATATGGTGATTCATTATTTTCCGAAGATATTCTTCTCGATATTCATCTCTATCTTGCATTATCCTCCGGATAGATACTAATTCTTGTTAAAGAAAACTAATTTCAATTTGTGTACCTATAAATAATTGGGTCACGTTTTCCTTGTTTATTCTATTTTTGTGGATGTCCCTGCTGGGGAAATATCTATTTAGTTGTGTTCGACTATTTTTTTTGGTTCGATTGAAAATGAAGTCTTAGATAGAAGACTTTTGCCATCCCTCCTATAGAAACGAAGTCTCTGTGTATGCAATTAGAACATATGATAACAAATCTATTTCGTCGACTCTCGTGTTCAGATGTTCACAAAAGTTGGAGTGGAAGTTCAAACAACCTAGGAAAATGAAGCGTCGGAGAACATTGGCACCACCTGATGTCTAAACATAGCGACACGCTGACTTCTCCAGACACGAATAAGTACTCTCCAAGCATCATATATGAGATACTCCCTCCGTTCCTATATATAAATCATACAAGCTAGGTTTTGAAGAAATTTCTGAAATATAGGTTGTATTGTGTTGCACCACTTGTTTGGATTTTTTAGGGATTTGATTACGTTTCCTTATCTTATGGGTAATCCTGTCCAAACCATGTGTAATTTCTCTCCATATGCATTCTTTAATTTTAGTGTCAAACCTTATATGGTCTATATCTAGGAACTGAGGGAGTACTATGTAAAGAATAGAAAAATCAAATATGGTCACTCACTTCGCAAATATATATGTTCCGTCTACAATCCTCTACATTAATATTTGTACCTTACGTATTTGTGGTTATATCTAAATATGGTGCGCTATAAATTTCCATGGTTATCCATTCTTCTGCTATGATATTGTTCTAAATCTTCTATATCTTGCAATATCCCACAATATTGTAAAAACACCTTACTTTACCATGTGGACCTTTCACCAAAATATTCTATAAACAAATATTTTTGTCATCGTGATGGCTGAAGAACCGTCTAGAATATTTTCAAGCATGCATTTCCCATTATCAACATAAAACAATAACACATCATATTTGAAACCTTATATATTGTTATTATTATATATAATGCGGAAAGATCCTGACCGACCTTGTGCTCAGCATGAGACTCGGTTACTACTTACTCCCTCTGTTCTGAAATAGTCTACATTCTAGCCTTAAAATTTATTCTGAAATACTCTACATTCTAGCTTTTAGTCAACAACAACACTAAAAACGAAGTGGTTTTACTCTCTTTATTGGTTATTGTTATTTTCAATGTAGCTTGGATTGGTTGTTTGCATATCTAAGTAGTACTAATAAATGCAATACTAGTTTGTCTCATTTTTTCTAGAATGTAGACTAAATCAGAACGGAGGGAGTACTAGTCATGTTTAACTTGCCTTTCAAATTCGTTTCTAATTTTTGGGCATAGCTGTGTATTAAGTAAGAATAAGTGTTCTCGTTACAAAGAATGATATCTTTGGCAATCGTGGGTCCATTATCTTTAAGATATAAATTTCATTACATATGGATAACATTGTCACCCGTTAGCAAAAATCCTGCACAATCATCGTTCAAACAGACTATTAAAACACAATCTATTTAGGAAAAGTTTCCTAGATGTGAATACATCTTCCTCAACGATCTGAAAGCATCAACTGAGCAGCACAAATTGACGACCTCGCAACCGATCTGCACGTTATCATCCGAGCGGCATAAGTTGACGACCTCGTGACCGATCTGAATTGCATTATCCGATGGCACAAGTTGACGACCTCTCAGCCGATCTGAAAGAGATGAGATTGATTACACAAGAGAAAGAAGTGGATGAAGCGCGAAGAACATGAGGGATGAAGAACATACATGTAGGACAAGCACGTCGATGGAGGACTCTGGTGGGGGACTCCGGTGCCGGCATGTCTTGAGCATATCGAGCGGTAACGGCGAAGTGGGACATATGGGGATAGGGTGTGGTTCGTAGTGGATACATTGGAGTGCTGCAATATCAAGGGTTTCATAAATAGGGAACTGCTGTGAGATCCAGATTCTGTAATAAAGAGAGGGAACTGCTGTGAGATCCAGATTCCTAACAATGGCAGCACATATATTTGTTCCCTTAGTGAATTATATTTGCAATATCTCGATTCTTTTAATTCACTACACTATTTGTTTTGAGTAAACTACACTATTATTGATATCCTACATTTTTCTTGGCACGTCTAAATATATTGGAGTAGATCTTTTCCATAATTCTCTTTCACTTCAATATTCTTCCATGATTATCCGTTATTTTTCTATGATATTCCAACCGGTCATATCTATCCGTTAATATTCCATATTATGTAGAAGCTTATTTCTTTGCCATGTAGCCTTTCTCCAAAATATTCCATGGAACAATATTTGGATCATCATGATATATAGCTTGATCAGGAACCACATGTCATATCTGAAACCTTGTGAACATGTTTGTCAAGAAGATACCAGTATCCTACAGAAAAAGCGAAACATAGGTAGTAGTAATAGATAATTGACATGGGTATGCCTGCCGGGGTCCTTTGTATTGGTACCCCTAGACAAGTTTGAAGAAGCCCATGAAGATAAGAAGCCCGCGTAGTAGTAGAAATGTAGTCCTACCTGATAAATGTATATGGAAACACCAATTATGGAGCCGATGTTATAATACTCATGTAAACCGATAAGGACCCGACCTGGCCTCCTATATAAAAACTAGGTCGAGTACCGAGCAATCTATCGAATCATTGTGTAACCTAATTTTACTTGTGCTAGCAATAGGGTTGGGTACCTTATTCGCGTGAC
Source organism: Lolium rigidum (assembly GCF_022539505.1). Lineage (NCBI taxonomy): Eukaryota > Viridiplantae > Streptophyta > Magnoliopsida > Poales > Poaceae > Lolium > Lolium rigidum. The sequence goes on from NC_061512.1 coordinate 267,256,722, forward strand.
CACCTTCCAGTTCTACCTGCCCTCTATTTCCTGAAACCCTAAGTCTACAATCCGTATGCATTTACGAGTTAATCCGTTATCAATAGTACATTGGCCAAAAGCATGTCTATTCTTGATGCCCTGTATAGTATATAATATAGTCTCCCTAAGATGTAAAGTCCACAACATGTAGCAATAATACATTAATTAGAGTGAACAATTAGGATGAGCGACATTAACCACCCAAGTCCACCGAGTCTCCTCAGCGAACAACCTCTCCCCAACGAAAGACATATTGAAGACATTTTCCTTCCCAAAAAAGGGGGGCCAATTCTTGTCAAACAATAATTCTACATTAGTTGAAGTGTGCAATTCATACAATAGACATTAACCACACTATAATGAATTGCATTCATTCTTATGTTCTTCTTTATCATTATAAAACAAAGGAGCTTGTCCCAATTTACCCATCAACTGGTGGTTTGTTGTGCAATTTTCTAAGCAGATGCTCATCAACTCAACTATACCCCACAGAGAAGATGAACCAAACGAGAACAAACTAAATTGAGAGGTCATGATGTCTATATTGTTACAGAAGAAATTATCAAAATGAACTTCTTTGATCTCGAGGAGACTTGTCAGCTCATCCAACATTATTACAATAAATTTAACCTCGGTGAGAATAGCACCTCCAAATTCGTTAGTTTGAGGTTTCTTATTATCTTTTGTGAATGTTTTATAATATCATAATGTATAAGCCCTCCACCCCAATTAAAACAAGTCGATATATTATTTCATCGCAAGCTCCATTTGTAGGCAATATTCTTGGGTATGAAAATATATAAACAATAAAAGCCTATATAGACATAAGTTAATAGTAGTTATTATACAATGTATAACTCCACAAATTCTCCTTGTGACCCGACCGCAAGGCCCAATGTTTGGTAGCACTAGATTTTACCCTAATCAAATGGTATCCATGATGGCGAGCCCATTGTGTGTTGGGTGGCGCGGTCGATGCTCCCCAAATGATAAGTAGTGATTTAGCATTTGATTTTTTTTAGGGTACGCTAAAGGCATACCATACTTTTATAGAAGGCAGATGTTTGAGTACAAGAACGCTACCACCCGTTGTGAGCAACGAGTGTAGAAACAACTCCACACCAGCTAGTCTCCGTAGACAGCCACACTGATGGGATTCGTAGCATAGAAAACAAAAAATCCTACCGCAAGAACGAACAACAAGCCAAGATCCAATCTAGAAGATGGTAGCAACGAGAAGATCATGAGACTAACCCTCGAAGATTTCTAAAGCCTATGAGATTAGATCTCGTTGTTGCTGAAGATGATCTTGCCGCTTTCAAAAGCGCGTAGAAGATCTTGACGGTGCCACAGTCGGGCAGCACCTCCCTACTCGGTCACACGTTCGGTGTTGATGACGACGTCCTTCTCCCCGTTCCAGCGGGCAGCGGAAGTAGTAGATCCTCCTCGAAATCCCGACAGCACGACGGCGTGGTGTCGGTGGCTGTGGAGATCTCCGGCAGGGTTTCGCCTAAGCTCTACGGGAGAGGTGGGAGGAGGGAGGCGGCTAGGGTTTGGGAGAGGGGGCGCCGGCCTGGGAGCCCTAGGTGGTGCGGCCGGATTGGTGTGGCCGGCCCCCTCCCTCTCCTCCTCTTTATATAGGTGGAATCCCTAGGGTTTGCCCAAAGTGTTCGAATAAGAGCCCAATTCAAAAACTTCCATATGGACGAAACCTAGAGGGACAGGGACTCCTCCCTTTCCCTCCTCCTTGGCCGGCCAAGATGGTGGACTCCACCATGGACTCCACCTTCCCTCTTAGTTGGCTGGTTAGGGTTGGTGGAGTCCAACCGGGACTCCACCTTCCATGGTGATTTCTTCCAGAAGGTTCTAGAACATTCTAGCGCCTTCCATAAATGCACTGGATCATTTCCAAACTTGTAAAGTGACTTGCTATATATGAATCTTATTCTTCGGACCATTCCGGACCTCCTCGTGATGTCCTGGATCCCATCCGAGACTCCGAACAAAATTTGAACTCCATTCCATATTCCATATCTACTTAAAACGACATCAAACCTTAAGTGTGTCACCCTACGGTTCGTGAACTATGCAGACATGGTTGAGACTTCTCTCCGACCAATAACCAATAGTGGGATCTGGAGATCCATAATGGCTACCACACATTCAACGATAACTTAGTGATCGATTGAACCATTTACATACGATATCGATTCCCTTTGTCACGTGATACTCTACTTGTCCGAGGTTCGATCATCGGTATCACGATACCTTGTTCAACCTCGTCACCGACAAGTACTCTTTACTCGTACCGTGGTATGTCATCTCTTGTGACCTAGTCACATGCTTGCAAGCTAATGATACGTGTACAGCACGCGTCCGTTGGGAACCCCAAGAGGAAGGTGTGATGCATACAGCGGCAAGTTTTCCCTCAGAAAGAAACCAAGGTTTATCGAACCAGGAGGAGCCAAGAAGCACGTTGAAGGTTGATGGCGGCGAGATGTAGTGCGGCGCAAAACCAGGGATTCCGGCGCCAACGTGGAACCTGCACAACACAACCAAAGTACTTTGCCCCAACGAAACAGTGAGGTTGTCAATCTCACCGGCTTGCTGTAACAAAGGATTAGATGTATAGTGTGGATGATGATTGTTTGCAGAAAACAAGTAGAACAAGTATTGCGATAGATTGTATTCAGTGTAAAAGAATGGACCGGGGTCCACGAGTTCACTAGAGGTGTCTCTCCCATAAGATAAATAGCATGTTGGGTGAACAAATTACGGTCGGGCAATTGACAAATAGAGAGGGCATGACCATGCACATACATGATATGATGAGTATAGTGAGATTTAATTGGGCATTACGACAAAGTACATAGACCGCTATCCAAGCATGCATCTATGCCTAAAAAGTCCACCTTCGAGGTTATCATCCGAACCCCTTCCAGTATTAAGTTGTAAACAACGGACAATTGCATTAAGTATGGTGCGTAATGTAATCAATAACTACATCCTTAGACATAGCATCAATGTTTTATCCCTAGTGGCAACAAGACATCCACAACCTTAGAACTTTCTGTCACCGTCCTGCATTTAATGGAGGCATGAACCCACTATCGAGCATAAATACTCCCTCTTGGAGTTAAGAGCAAAAACTTGGCCAGAGCCTCTACTAATAACGGAGAGCATGCAAGATCATAAACAACACATAGGTAATAGATTGATAATCAACATAACATAGTATTCTCTATCCATCGGATCCGACAAACACAACATATAGTATTACAGATAGATGATCTTGATCATGTTAGGCAGCTCACAAGATCCGACAATGAAGCACATGAGGAGAAGACGACCATCTAGCTACTGCTATGGACCCATAGTCCAGGGGTGAACTACTCACTCATCACTCCGGAGGCGACCATGGCGGTGAAGAGTCCTCCGGGAGATGATTCCCCTCTCCGGCAGGGTGCCGGAGGCGATCTCCTGAATCCCCCGAGATGGGATTGGCGGCGGCGGCGTCTCAGTAAGGTTTTCCGTATCGTGGCTCTATGCGCGTGGTTGACGTATTGTCTTTTCGTTCGACACGCGTCCGTTGGGAACCCCAAGAGGAAGGTGTGATGCGCACAGCGGCAAGTTTCCCTCAGTAAGAAACCAAGGTTTAATCGGACCAAGTAGGAGTCAAGAAGCACGTTGAAGGTTGATGGCGGCGGGATGTAGTGCGGCGCAACACCGGAGATTCCGGCGCCAACGTGGAACCCGCACAACACAACCAAAGTACTTTGCCCCAACGAAACAAGTGAGGTTGTCAATCTCACCGGCTTGCTCGTAACAAAGGATTAACCGTATTGTGTGGAAGATGATTGTTTGCAGAGAAAACAGTAAAAAACAAGTATTGCAGCAGATTTGTATTTCAAGTATTAAAGAATGGACCGGGGTCCACAGTTCACTAGAGGTGTCTCTCCCATAAGATAAAAGCATGTTGGGTGAACAAATTACAGATCGGGCAATTGACAAATAGAGAGAGCATAACAATGCACATACATGACATGATAAGTATAGTGAGATTTAATTGGGCATTACGACAAAGTACATAGACCGCCATCCAACCGCATCTATGCCTAAAAAGTCCACCTTCGAGTTATCATCCGAACCCCTCCAGTATTAAGTTGCTAACAACGAGACAATTGCATTAAGTATGGTGCGTAATGTAATCAACAACTACATCCTCGGACATAGCGCCAATGTTTTATCCCTAGTGGCAACAAGCACAACACAACCTTAGAACTTTTCGTCACTATCCCGGTGTCAATGCGGGCATGAACCCACTATCGAGCATAAGTACTCCCTCTTGGAGTTAAAAGTAAAAACTTGGCCGAGCCTCTACTAGAAACGGAGAGCATGCAAGATTATAAACAACACATGTATAATAACTTGATAATTAACATGACATAGTATTCTCTATCCATCGGATCCCGACAAACACAACATATAGAATTACATATAGATGATCTTGATCATGTTAGGCAGCTCACAAGATCTAACAATGAAGCACAATGAGGAGAAGACAACCATCTAGCTACCGCTATGGACCCATAGTCCAGGGGTAGACTACTCACTCATCACTCCGGAGGCGACCATGGCGGTGTAGAGTCCTCCGGGAGATGATTCCCCTCTCCGGCAGGGTGCCGGGGGCGATCTCCTGGATCCCCCGAGATGGGATCGGCGGCGACGGCGTCTCGGCAAGGTTTTCCGTATCGTGGCTCTCGCATCGGGGGTTTCGTCACGGAGGCTTTAAGTAGGCGGAAGGGCAAGTCAAGAGGCAGCACGGGGGCCCACACCATAGGCCGGCGCGGCCGGGGGTGGGGCCGCGCCGCCCTAGGGTTTGGCCACCCCGTGGCCCCTCTTCGTCTCGTCTTCGGACTTCTGGAAGCTTCGTGGAAAAATAGGCCCCCGGGCTTTGATTTCGTCCAATTCCGAGAATATTTCCTTACTAGGATTTCTGAAACCAAAAACAGCTAGAAAACAAAGAATCGACACTTCAGCATCTTGTTAATAGGTTAGTTCCGGAAAATGCACGAATATGACATAAAGTGTGCATAAAACATGTAGGTATCATCAATAATATGGCATAGAACATAAGAAATTATCGATACGTCGGAGACGTATCAAGCATCCCCAAGCTTAGTTCCGCTCGTCCCGAGCGAGTAAAACGATAACAAAGATAATTTCCGAAGTGATATGCCATCATAACCTTGATCATACTATTTGTAAACATATGTAGTGGATGCAGCGATCAAAACAATGGTGATGACATGAGTAAACAAGTGAATCATAAAGCAAAGACTTTTCATGAATAGTACTTCAAGACAAGTATTAATAAGTCTTGCATAAGAGTTAACTCATAAAGCAATAAATCAAAGTAAAGGTATTGAAGCAACACAAAGGAAGATCAAGTTTCAGCGGTTGCTTTCAACTTGTAACATGTATATCTCATGGATAATAGTCAACATAGAGTAATATAACAAGTACAATATGCAAGTATGTAGGAATCAATGCACGGTTCACACAAGTGTTTGCTTCTTGAGGTGGAGAGAGATAGGTGAACCGACTCAACATAAAAGTAAAGAGAATGGTCCTTCAAAGAGGAAAGCATCGATTGCTATATTTGTGCTAGAGCTTTTATTTTGAAAGCATGAAACAATTTTGTCAACGGTAGTAATAAAGCATATGAGTTATGAAGGTTATATCTTACAAGTTGCAAGTCTCATGCATAGTATACTAATAGTGCCCGCACCTTGTCCTAATTAACTTGGACTACCGGATCTTTGCAATGCACATGTTTTGACCAAGTGTCACAATGGGGTACCTCCATGCCGCCTCGTACAAAGGTCTAAGGAGAAAGCTCGCATTTTGGATTTCTCGCTTTTGATTATTCTCAACTTAGACATCCATACCGGGACAACATGGACAACGAGATAATGGACTCCTCTTTTATGCATAAGCATGTGGCAACAATTATTATTCTCATATGAGATTGAGGATATGTGTCCAAACTGAAACTTCCACCATGAATCATGGCTTTAGTTAGCGGCCCAAAGTTCTTCTCTAACAATATGCATGCTCCAACCATGAAGGTGGTAGATCTCTCTTGCTTCGGACAAGACGGACATGCATAGCAACCGACATGATATCCAACAAGAAATAGTTGATGGCGTCCCCGTAAACATGGTTACCGCTCAACAAGCAACTTAATAAGAGATAAAGTGCATAAGTACATATTCAATACTACAATAGTTTTTAAGCTATTTGTCCCATGAGCTATATATTGCAAAGGTGAATGATGGAATTTTAAAGGTAGCACTCAAGCAATTTACTTTGGAATGGCGGGTAAATACCATGTAGTAGGTAGGTATGGTGGACACAAATGGCATAGTGGTTGGCTCAAGTATTTTGGATGCATGAGAAGTATTCCCTCTCGATACAAGGTTTAGGCTAGCAAGGCTATTTGAAACAAACACAAGGATGAACGGTACAGCAAAACTCACATAAAAGACATATGGTAAACATTATAAGACTCCATACCGTCTTCCTTGTTGTTCAAAACTCAATACTAGATGTTATCTAGACTCTAGAGAAACCAAATATGCAAACCAAATTAGCAAGCTCTAAGTATTTCTTCATTAATGGGTGCAAGGTATATGATGCAAGAGCTTAAACATGAGCACAACAATTGCCAAGTATCAAATTATCCAAGACATTTTAGAGTTACTACATGTAGCATTTTCCAATTCCAGCCATATAACAATTTAACGAAGGAGAAACTTCGCCATGAGTACTATGAGTAGAACCTAAGGACATATTTGTCCATATGCAACAGCGGAACGTGTCTCTCTCCCATAAAGTGAATGCTAGGATCCATTTTATTCAAACAAAACAAAAACAAAAACAAACCAACGCTCCAAGCAAAGTACATAAGATGTGGCCGAATAAAAATATAGTTTCAGGGGAGGAACCTGATAATGTTGTTGATGAAGAAGGGGATGCCTTGGGCATCCCCAAGCTTAGACGCTTGAGTATTCTTAATATATGCAGGGGTGAACCACCGGGCATCCCCAAGCTTAGAGCTTTCACTCTCCTTGATCATATTGCATCATACTCCTCTCTTGATCCTTGAAAACTTCCTCCACACCAAACTCGAAACAACTCATTAGAGGGTTAGTGCATAATAAAAATTCACATGTTCAGAGGTGACACAATCATTCTTAACACTTCTGGACATTGCATAAAGCTACTGGACATTAGTGGATCAACGAAATTCATCCAACATAGCAAAAGAGGCAATGCGAAATAAAAGACAGAATCTGTCAAAACAGAACAGTCCGTAAAGATGGATTTTATTAGGCCACCAGACTTGCTCAAACGAAAATGCTCAAATTGAATGAAAGTTGCGTACATATCTGAGGATCACTCACGTAAATTGGCATAATTTTCTGAGTTACCTACAGAGAATTAGACCCAGATTCGTGACAGCAAAGAAATCTGTTTCTGCGCAGTAATCCAAATCTAGTACTTACTTTTCTATCAAAGACTTTACTTGGCACAACAAAACTTAAAACTAAGATAAGGAGAGGTTGCTACAGTAGTAAACAACTTCCAAGACACAAATATAAAACAAAGTACTGTAGGTAAAAACATGGGTTGTCTCCCATAAGCGCTTTTCTTTAACGCCTTTCAGCCTAGGCGCGTAAAGTGTAACTCAAGTAACATCGAGAGATGAAGCATCAACATCATAATTTGTTCTAATAATAGAATCATAAGGTACCTTCATTCTCTTTCTAGGGAAGTGTTCCATACCTTTCTTGAGAGGAAATTGATATTTAATATTACCTTCCTTCATATCAATAGTAGCACCAACGGTTCGAAGAAAAGGTCTTCCCAATATAATGGGGCAAGATGCATTGCATTCAATATCCAAGACAACAAAATCAACGGGGACAAGGTTATTGTTAACCATAATATGAACATTATCAACTTTCCCCAAAGGTTTCTTTTTAGCATTATCAGCGAGATTAACATCCAAATAACAATTTTTCAATGGTGGCAAGTCAAGCATATCATAGACTTTTTTAGGCATAACAGAAATACTTGCACCAAGATCACATAAAGCATTACAATCAAAATCTTTGTCTCTCATTTTAATGATGGGCTCCCAACCATCCTCTAGCTTTCTAGGAATAGAAGTTTCAAGTTTAAGTTTCTCTTCTCTAGCTTTTATGAGAGCATTTGTAATATGTTTTGTGAAAGCCAAATTTATAGCGCTAGCATTGGGACTCTTAGCAAGTTTTTGCAAGAACTTTATAACTTCAGAGATGTGGCAATCATCAAAATCTAAATCATTACAATCTAAAGCAATGGGATTATCATCCCCAAGGTTGGAAAAAATTTCAGCAGTTTTATCACAAGCAGCTTCAGTAGCTTTTAGCAGCTTCGTGTAATTTTGCGCGCTTTGCACTAGGAGTAGAAGCATTGCCAACACCAATTATTTTACCATTGATAGTAAGAGGTGCAGCAACATGTGTAGCATTAGCATTACTAGTGGTGGTAATAGTCCAAACTTTAGCTATATTCTTCTCTTTAGCTAGTTTTTCATTTTCTTCTCTATCCCACCTAGCACGCAGTTCAGCCATTAATCTTATATTCTCATTAATTCTAACTTGGATGGATTTTGCTGTAGTAACAATTTTATTTTCAATATCCCTATTAGGCATAACTTTCGATTTCAAAAGATCAACATCAGAGGCAAGACTATCAACTCTAGAAACAAGAATATCAATTTTATTGAGCTTTTCCTCAACAGATTTGTTAAAGGCAGTTTGTATACTAATAAATTCTTTAAGCATGGCCTCAAGTCCAGGGGGTGTATTCCTATTATTGTTGTAAGAATTCCCATAAGAATTAGCATAACCGTTACCATTATTATAAGGATATGGCCTATAGTTATTACTAGAATTGTTCCGATAAGCATTGTTGTTGAAATTATTATTTTTAATGAAGTTTACATCAACATGTTCTTCTTGTGCAACCAATGAAGCTAATGGAACATTATTAGGATCAACATTAGTCCTATCATTTGCAAGCATAGACATAATAGCATCAACCTTATCATTCAAGGAAGAGGATTCTTCAACAGAATTTACCTTCTTACCTTGTGGAGCTCTTTCCGTGTGCCATTCAGAGTAATTAACCATCATATTATCAAGAAGCTTTGTTGCTTCACCAAGAGTGATGGACATAAAGGTACCTCCAGCAGCTGAATCCAATAAATTCCGCGAAGAAAAATTTAGTCCTGCATAGAAGGTTTGGATGATCATCCAAGTAGTCAGTCCATGGATTGGGCAATTTTTAACCAGAGATTTCATTCTTTCCCAAGCTTGAGCAACATGTTCATTATCTAATTGTTTAAAATTCATTATGCTACTCCTCAAAGATATAATTTTAGCAGGGGGATAATATCTACCAATAAAAGCATCCTTGCATTTAGTCCATGAATCAATACTATTCTTAGGCGAGAGATAGCAACCAATCTTTAGCTCTTCCTCTTAATGAGAAAGGGAACAATTTTAATTTTATAATGTCACCATCTACATCTTTATATTTTTGCATTTCACATAGTTCAACAAAATTATTGAGATGGGCAGCAAGCATCATCGGAACTAACACCAGAAAATTGCTCTCGCATAACAAGATTTAGTAAAGCAGGTTTAATTTCAAAGAATTCCGCTGTAGTAGCAGGTGGAGCAATAGGTGTGCATAAGAAATCATTATTATTTGTGCTAGTGAAGTCACACAACTTAGTATTTTCAGGGTTGGCCATTTTAGCAACAGTAAATAAAGCAAACTAGATAAAGTAAATGCAAGTAAACTATTTTTTTTGTGTTTTTCAATATAGCAAACAAGACAGTAAATAAAGTAAAGCTAGCAACTAATTTTTTTGTGTTTTGATATAAGTGCAGCAAACAAAGTAGTAAATAAAATAAAGCAAGACAAAAACAAAGTAAAGAGATTGAGAAGTGGAGACTCCCCTTGCAGCGTGTCTTGATCTCCCCGGCAACGGCGCCAGAAATTTGCTTGATGCGCGTGGTTGACGTATTGTCTTTTCGTTCGACACGCGTCCGTTGGGAACCCCAAGAGGAAGGTGTGATGCGCACAACGGCAAGTTTCCCTCAGTAAGAAACCAAGGTTTAATCGGACCAGTAGGAGTCAAGAAGCACGTTGAAGGTTGATGGCGGCGGGATGTAGTGCGGCGCAACACCGAGATTCCGGCGCCAACGTGGAACCCGCACAACACAACCAAAGTACTTTGCCCCAACGAAACAGGTGAGGTTGTCAATCTCACCGGCTTGCTGTAACAAAGGATTAACCGTATTGTGTGGAAGATGATTGTTTGCAGAGAAAACAAGTAAAAACAAGTATTGCAGCAGATTTGTATTTCAAGTATTAAAGAATGGACCGGGGTCCACAGTTCACTAGAGGTGTCTCTCCCATAAGATAAAAGCATGTTGGGTGAACAAATTACAGTCGGGCAATTGACAAATAGAGAGAGCATAACAATGCACATACATGACATGATAAGTATAGTGAGATTTAATTGGGCATTACGACAAAGTACATAGACCGCCATCCAACTGCATCTATGCCTAAAAAGTCCACCTTCAGGTTATCATCCGAACCCCCTCCAGTATTAAGTTGCTAACAACAGACAATTGCATTAAGTATGGTGCGTAATGTAATCAACAACTACATCCTCGGACATAGCGCCAATGTTTTATCCCTAGTGGCAACAACACAACACAACCTTAGAACTTTCTGTCACTCTCCCAGGTGTCAATGCAGGCATGAACCCACTATCGAGCATAAGTACTCCCTCTTGGAGTTAAAAGTAAAAACTTGGCCAGAGCCTCTACTAGAAACGGAGAGCATGCAAGATTATAAACAACACATGTATAATAACTTGATAATTAACATGACATAGTATTCTCTATCCATCGGATCCCGACAAACACAACATATAGAATTACATATAGATGATCTTGATCATGTTAGGCAGCTCACAAGATCTAACAATGAAGCACAATGAGGAGAAGACAACCATCTAGCTACTGCTATGGACCCATAGTCCAGGGGTATACTACTCACTCATCACTCCGGAGGCGACCATGGCGGTGTAGAGTCCTCCGGGAGATGATTCCCCTCTCCGGCAGGGTGCCGGAGGCGATCTCCTCGGATCCCCCGAGATGGGATCGGCGGCGACGGCGTCTCGCAAGGTTTTCCGTATCGTGGCTCTCGGTATCGGGGGTTTCGTCACGGAGGCTTTAAGTAGGCGGAAGGGCAAGTCAAGAGGCGGCACGGGGGCCCACACCATAGGCCGGCGCGGCCAGGGGTGGGGCCGCGCCGCCCTAGGGTTTGGCCACCCCGTGGCCCCTCTTCGTCTCGTCTTCGGACTTCTGGAAGCTTCGTGGAAAAATAGGCCCCTGAGCTTTGATTTCGTCCAATTCCGAGAATATTTCCTTACTAGGATTTATGAAACCAAAAACAGCAGAAAACAGCAACTGGCACTTCGGCATCTTGTTAATAGGTTAGTTCCAGAAAATGCACGAATATGACATAAAGTGTGCATAAAACATGTAGGTATCATCAATAATATGGCATAGAACATAAGAAATTATCGATACGTCGGAGACGTATCATGGCTCTCGGTACTGGGGGTTTCGCGATGAATGCTTTAAGTAGGCGGAAGGGCAACGCGGGGGGCCACACGAGGGGCCCACACAACAGGGCCGCGCGGCCAAGGGCCAGGCCGCGCCGCCCTGTGGTGTCAGTGCCTCGTGGCCCCACTTCGTCTATCCCTCGGTCTTCTGGAAGCTTCGTGCAAAAATAGGCCCCTGGGCGTTGATTTCGTCCAATTTCGAGAATATTTCCTTACTAGGATTTCTGAAACCAAAAACAGCAGAAAACAGGAACTGGCTCTTCGGCATCTCGTTAATAGGTTAGTGACGGAAAATGCATAAATACGACATATAATGTGTATAAAACATGTAGATATCATCAATAATGTGGCATGGAACATAAGAAATTATCGATACGTCGGAGACGTATCAGCATCCCCAAGCTTAGTTCCTGCTCGTCCCGAGCAGGTAAACGATAACAAAGATAATTTAAGCATATGTAATGAATGCAGCGATCAAAACAATGGTAATGACATGAGTAAACAAATGAATCATACAGAAAAGACTTTTCATGAATAGTACTTCAAGACAAGCATCAATAAGTCTTGCATAAGAGTTAACTCATAAAGCAATAAATCAAAGTAAAGGTATTGAAGCAACACAAAAGAAGATTAAGTTTCAGCGGTTGCTTTCAACTTACAACATGTATATCTCATGGATATTGTCAATGTAAAGTAATATAACAAGTGCAATATGCAAGTATGTAGGAATCAATGCACAGTTCACACAAGTGTTTGCTTCTTGAGGTGGAGAGAAATAGGTGAACTGACTCAACATAAAAGTAAAAGAAAGGTCCTTCAAAGAGGAAAGCATCGATTGCTATATTTGTGCTAGAGCTTTGGTTTTGAAAACATGAAACAATTTTGTCAACGGTAGTAATAAAGCATATGTATCATGTAAATTATATCTTACAAGTTGCAAGCCTCATGCATAGTATACTAATAGTGTCCGCACCTTGTCCTAATTAGCTCGGATTACCGGGATTATCATCGCAATACACATGTTTTAACCAAGTGTCACAAAGGGGTACCTCTATGCCGCCTGTACAAAGGTCTAAGGAGAAAGCTCGCATTTGGATTTCTCGCTTTTGATTATTCTCAACTTAGACATCCATACCGGGACAACATAGACAACAGATAATGGACTCCTCTTGAATGCATAAGCATGTAGCAACAATTAATGTTCTCATATGAGATTGAGGATATATGTCCAAAACTGAAACTTCCACCATATTTCATGGCTTTAGTTAGCGGCCCAATGTTCTTCTCTAACAATATGCATGCTCTAACCATTAAATGAGTGGTAAATCTCCCTTACTTCAGACAAGACGGACATGCATAGCAACTCACATGATATTCAACAAAGAGTTGATGGCGTCCCCAGGAACATGGTTATCGCACAACAAGCAACTTAATAAGAGATAAAGTGCATAAGTACATATTCAATACCACAATAGTTTTTAGGCTATTTTGTCCCATGAGCTATATATTGCAAAGGCGAATGATGGAAATTTTAAAGATAGCACTCAAGCAATTTACTTTGGAATGGCGGAGAAATACCATGTAGTGGGTAGGTATGGTGGACACAAATGGCATAGTGGTTGGCTCAAGGATTTTGGATGCATGAGAAGTATTCCCTCTCGATACAAGGTTTAGGCTAGCAAGGTTATTTGAAACAAACACAAGGATGAACCGGTGCAGCAAAACTCACATAAAATACACATTGTAAACATTATAAGACTCTACACCGTCTTCCTTGTTGTTCAAAACTCAATACTAGAAATTATCTAGACTTTAGAGAGACCAAATATGCAAACCAAATTTTAGCAAGCTCTATGTATTTCTTCATTAGTAGGTGCAAAGTATATGATGCAAGAGCTTAAACATGAGCACAACAATTGCCAAGTATCAAATTATTCAAGACATTTTAGAATTACTACATGTAGCATTTCCCAATTCCAACCATATAACAATTTAACGAAGAAGATTCAACCTTCGCCATGAATACTATGAGTAAAGCCTAAGGACATATTTGTCCATATGCAACAACGGAGCGTGTCTCTCTCCCACACAATGAATGCTAGGATCCATTTTATTCAAACAAAAACAAAAACAAACCGACGCTCCAAGCAAAGTACATAAGATGTGATGGAATAAAAATATAGTTTCAGGGGAGGAACCTGATAATGTTGTCGATGAAGAAGGGGATGCCTTGGGCATCCCCAAGCTTAGACGCTTGAGTCTTCTTAAAATATGCAGGGGTGAACCACCGGGGCATCCCCAAGCTTGGAGCTTTCACTCTTCTTGATCATATTGTATCATCCTCCTCTCTTGATCCTTGAAAACTTCCTCCACACCAAACTCGAAACAACTCATTAGAGGGTTAGTGCACAATAAAAATTTACATGTTCAGAGGTGACATAATCATTCTTAACACTTCTGGAAATTGCATAAAGCTACTGGACATTAATGGATCAAAGAAATTCATCCAACATAGCAAAAGAGGCAATGCGAAATAAAAGGCAGAATCTGTCAAAACAGAACAGTTTGTAAAGACGAATTTTAAAGTGGAACCAGACTTTCTCAAATGAAAATGCCCAAATTGAATGAAAGTTGCTTACATATCTGAGGATCACGCACGTAAATTGGCATATTTTTCTGAGCTACCTACAGAGAGGTAGGTCGAAATTCGTGAAATTAAAGAAATCTGTTTCTGCGCAGTAATCCAAATCTAGTATGAACCTTACTATCAAAGACTTTACTTGGCACAACAATGCATAAAACTAAGATAAGGAGAGGTTGCTACAGTAGTAAACAACTTCCAAGACTCAAATATAAAATAAAGTGCAGAAGTAAAATAATGGGTTGTCTTCCATAAGCGCTTTTTTTAACGCCTTTCAGCTAGGCGCAGAAAGTGTGTATCAAGGGTTATCAAGAGACGAAGCATCGACAGCGGGGTTTGGAGTTTTGTCAACCATGCATAGTATGCTGGATACATAAGTTTCAGCGGCTCCCTTTTCATTAGTCTTGGGCTTGCTACTCTCATCAAACAAATTTTCAGGAACAAGCCAAGCATAATTATCATCTAGAGCTTCGTGCATCGCTAGGAGCTTACATGGTATTGGTGCTTTAATCTCCCCACCATCATTAATATTATTAGTGTACCTTATTCTATCCATGTCCATCTTTTCAAGTGTTCTTTTAAAATCTGGGAATGAACCAAGTTTCTTGTGCTTAATAAAAACTTTTCTAGCTTCTTTAACTATATCTTCAAATTCTCGCACCAAGACTTTTAGAACAAAATCTCTCTTCTCTCCCCGCTCCATATCAGAAAGTGTAAGAAACATGTGTTGTATCATGGGGTTGAGACTAATAAATCTAGCTTCCATCATGCGTACCAAACAAACAGAGGCATCTTTATAAGTAGGGACAGCTTTTGCAAGGGGTATATCTTTAAGATCTTCATGCATACTAACATGGGTGAAAAATTCTTATATATTATCTCTTCCAATTATAAACCCTTGTCCCACAGGTATATCTTTTACAGTAAAAAAAGGAAACATGTTGAAATAAGTAAAGCAAATGCAAGTAACTAATTTTTTTGTGTTTTTGATATAGAGTGCAAGACAGTAAATAAAGTAAATCTAGCAACTAATTTTTTTGTGTTTTGATATAATGCAGCAAACAAAGTAGTAAATAAAATAAAGCAAGACAAAAACAAAGTAAAGAGATTGGATTGTGGAGAATCCCCTTATAGCGTGTCTTGATCTCCCCGGCAACGGCGCCAGAAAAAATGCTGGCAGTTGCCGTGGGAGTTGGAAATCTTTGTGGTGTAACTTTTCTTCGTTCCCCGGCAACGGCGCCAGAAAAAATGCTTGATACGCGTACAACACGCGTCCGTTGGGAACCCCAAGAGGAAGGTGTGATGCGTACAGCGGCAAGTTTTCCCTCAGAAAGAAACCAAGGTTTATCGAACCAGGAGGAGCCAAGAAGCACGTTGAAGGTTGATGGCGGCGAGATGTAGTGCGGCGCAACACCAGGGATTCCGGCGCCAACGTGGAACCTGCACAACACAACCAAAGTACTTTGCCCCAACGAAACGAGTGAGGTTGTCAATCTCACCGGCTTGCTGTAACAAAGGATTAGATGTATAGTGTGGATGATGATTGTTTGCAGAAAACAAGTAGAACAAGTATTGCGATAGATTGTATTCAGTGTAAAAGAATGGACCGGGGTCCACAGTTCCCTAGAGGTGTCTCTCCCATAAGATAAATAGCATGTTGGGTGAACAAATTACAGTCGGGCAATTGACAAATAGAGAGGGCATGACCATGCACATACATGATATGATGAGTATAGTGAGATTTAATTGTGCATTACGACAAAGTACATAGACCGCTATCCAGCATGCATCTATGCCTAAAAAGTCCATCTTCAGGTTATCATCCGAACCCCTTCTAGTATTAAGTTGTAAACAACAGACAATTGCATTAAGTATGGTGCGTAATGTAATCAATAACTACATCCTTAGACATAGCATCAATGTTTTATCCCTAGTGGCAACGGCACATCCACAACCTTAGAACTTTCTGTCACTGTCCCAGATTTAATGGAGGCATGAACCCACTATCGAGCATAAATACTCCCTCTTGGAGTTAAGAGCAAAAACTTGGCCAGAGCCTCTACTAATAATGGAGAGCATGCAAGATCATAAACAACACATAGGTAATAGATTGATAATCAACATAACATAGTATTCTCTATCCATCGGATCCCGACAAACATAACATATAGTATTATAGATAGATGATCTTGATCATGTTAGGCAGCTCACAAGATCCGACAATGAAGCACATGAGGAGAAGACGACCATCTAGCTACTGCTATGGACCCACAGTCCAGGGGTGAACTACTCACTCATCACTCCGGAGGCGACCATGGCGGTGAAGAGTCCTCCGGGAGATGATTCCCCTCTCCGGCAGGGTGCCGGAGGCGAACTCCTGAATCCCCCGAGATGGGATTGGCGGCTGCGGCGTCTCAGTAAGGTTTTCCGTATCGTGGCTCTCGGTACTGGGGGTTTCGCGACGAAGGCTTTAAGTAGGCGGAAGGGCAACGCGGGGGGCCACACGAGGGGCCCACACGACAGGGCCGCGCGGCCAAGGGCCAGGCCGCGCCGCCCTGTGGTGTCGGCGCCTCGTGGCCCCACTTCGTCTATCCCTCGGTCTTCTGGAAGCTTCGTGCAAAAATTGGCCCCTGGGCGTTGATTTCGTCCAATTCCGAGAATATTTCCTTACTAGGATTTCTGAAACCAAAAACAACAGAAAACGACAATCGGCTCTTCGGCATCTCGTTAATAGGTTAGTGCCGGAAAATGCATAAATACGACATATAATGTGTATAAAACATGTAGATATCATCAATAATGTGGCATGGAACATAATAAATTATCGATACGTCGGAGACGTATCATCATCCCCAAGCTTAGTTCCTGCTCGTCCCGAGCAGGTAAACGATAACAAAGATAATTTCTGGAGTGACATGCCATCATAACCTTGATCATACTATTGTAAGCATATGTAATGAATGCAGCGATCAAAACAATGGTAATGACATGAGTAAACAAATGAATCATAAAGCAAAGACTTTTCATGAATAGTACTTCAAGACAAGCATCAATAGGTCTTGCATAAAAGTTAACTCATAAAGCAATAAATCAAAGTAAAGGTATTGAAGCAACACAAAAGAAGATTAAGTTTCAGCGGTTGCTTTCAACTTACAACATGTATATCTCATGGATATTGTCAATGTAAAGTAATATAACAAGTGCAATATGCAAGTATGTAGGAATCAATGCACAGTTCACACAAGTGTTTGCTTCTTGAGGTGGAGAGAAATAGGTGAACTGACTCAACATAAAAGTAAAAGAAAGTTCCTTCAAAGAGGAAAGCATCGATTGCTATATTTGTGCTAGAGCTTTGGTTTTGAAAACATGAAACAATTTTGTCAACGGTAGTAATAAAGCATATGTATCATGTAAATTATATCTTACAAGTTGCAAGCCTCATGCATAGTATACTAATAGTGCCCGCACCTTGTCCTAATTAGCTCGGATTACCGGGATTATCATCGCAATACACATGTTTTAACCAAGTGTCACAAAGGGGTACCTCTATGCCGCTCTGTACAAAGGTCTAAGGAGAAAGCTCGCATTTGGATTTCTCGCTTTTGATTATTCTCAACTTAGACATCCATACCGGGACAACATAGACAACGAGATAATGGACTCCTCTTGAATGCATAAGCATGTAGCAACAATTAATGTTCTCATATGAGATTGAGGATATATGTCCAAAACTGAAACTTCCACCATGATTCATGGCTTTAGTTAGCGGCCCAATGTTCTTCTCTAACAATATGCATGCTCTAACCATTAAATGAGTGGTAAATCTCCCTTACTTCGGACAAGACGGACATGCATAGCAACTCACATGATATTCAACAAAGAGTTGATGGCGTCCCCAGGAACATGGTTATCGCACAACAAGCAACTTAATAAGAGATAAAGTGCATAAGTACATATTCAATACCACAATAGTTTTTAGGCTATTTTGTCCCATGAGCTATATATTGCAAAGGCAAATGATGGAAATTTTAAAGATAGCACTCAAGCAATTTACTTTGGAATGGCGGAGAAATACCATGTAGTGGGTAGGTATGGTGGACACAAATGGCATAGTGGTTGGCTCAAGGATTTTGGATGCATGAGAAGTATTCCCTCTCGATACAAGGTTTAGGCTAGCAAGGTTATTTGAAACAAACACAAGGATGAACCGGTGCAGCAAAACTCACATAAAAGACACATTGTAAACATTATAAGACTCTACACCGTCTTCCTTGTTGTTCAAAACTCAATACTAGAAATTATCTAGACTTTAGAGAGACCAAATATGCAAACCAAATTTTAGCAAGCTCTATGTATTTCTTCATTAGTAGGTGCAAAGTATATGATGCAAGAGCTTAAACATGAGCACAACAATTGCCAAGTATCAAATTATTCAAGACATTTTAGAATTACTACATGTAGCATTTCCCAATTCCAACCATATAACAATTTAACGAAGAAGATTCAACCTTCGCCATGAATACTATGAGTAAAGCCTAAGGACATATTTGTCCATATGCAACAGCGGAGCGTGTCTCTCTTCCACACAATGAATGCTAGGATCCATTTTATTCAAACAAAAACAAAAACAAACCGACGCTCCAAGCAAAGTACATAAGATGTGATGGAATAAAAATATAGTTTCAGGGGAGGAACCTGATAATGTTGTCGATGAAGAAGGGGATGCCTTGGGCATCCCCAAGCTTAGACGCTTGAGTCTTCTTAAAATATGCAGGGGTGAACCACCGGGGCATCCCCAAGCTTAGAGCTTTCACTCTCCTTGATCATATTGTATCATCCTCCTCTCTTGATCCTTGAAAACTTCCTCCACACCAAACTCGAAACAACTCATTAGAGGGTTAGTGCACAATAAAAATTTACATGTTCAGAGGTGACATAATCATTCTTAACACTTCGGACATTGCATAAAGCTACTTGGACATTAATGGATCAAAGAAATTCATCCAACATAGCAAAAGAGGCAATGCGAAATAAAAGGCAGAATCTGTCAAAACAGAACAGTTCGTAAAGACGAATTTTAAAGTGGCACCAGACTTGCTCAAATGAAAATGCCCAAATTGAATGAAAGTTGCGTACATATCTGAGGCTCACGCACGTAAATTGGCATATTTTTCTGAGCTACCTACAGAGAAGCAGGTCGAAATTCGTGACAGCAAAGAAATCTGTTTCTGCGCAGTAATCCAAATCTAGTATGAACCTTACTATCAAAGACTTTACTTGGCACAACAATGCATAAAACTAAGATAAGGAGAGGTTGCTACAGTAGTAAACAACTTCCAAGACTCAAATATAAAATAAAGTGCAGAAGTAAAATAATGGGTTGTCTCCCATAAGCGCTTTTCTTTAACGCCTTTCAGCTAGGCGCAGAAAGTGTGTATCAAGTGTTATCAAGAGACGAAGCATCGACAGCGGAGTTTGGAGTTTTCTCAACCATGCATAGTATGCTGGATACATAAGTTTCAGCGGCTCCCTTTTCATTAGTCTTGGGCTTGCTACTTGTTGCGGTCAGAAACCCATCGGCGAGCAGCGACGGGCAACACAGTAGAGCCGGGAGGCTCCCAGGACTGCGGCTGGCCCTGGTCCCTCGAGCGACGGCCCGCAAAGCCTCGGCACGCACGTCCGATGTTGGTGCAAGGGTGTGCCACCTGACCTATACCTGGTCAGGAAGGTGATGGATTTGCTTCGCTTAGTTTCCTGCATGGCATACACGTAAACATTAAATACGAGCCTCGATCGGCTCTCGAGGTTGTCTCGTGAATCGGCTCAAGGAGCCGATCCACCCATGATTCGTATGAGGTATACAATCACATGGTGGTCCTGCTTGATCAATATAAAGCTAAAACGACCTACGACGATTTAGGGTTTTCACCACATAATCGGAACATCCTACGCGTGATTGAGCCTGGCAGCCACACACGGTGATAATAAACCGACCCTAGACAAGGCCTAAAAACCAACATGAAGTTGATCCCGGAACATCTCATCTAGGGCTAGCAAACTACACCCTACGTGCTACTCGGATCCTTCAACCCGTTTGCAAGGCCTAACTATGCAGATATTAAACTGATCCTTGAAGAACAAGGAGCAATCATAACGGATCGGATCTACTAAATAATGATCAAGCGAGGTGCCGCCCTTACACCTAAGATAGGTGTAAGGGCGGCTAGACGTCTAAGGGTTGCATGGACGAAAGCATATGATACGATGAAACAAATGCTAACCCTAACACATCTATGATAACTACGTTGCTCGCCATCAACAAGGCTTCAGCACGAGCAACGCATGAACAGCGAATAAACGTGCGTTGCCTAGATCGCAAGATGCGATCTAGGCAGCATGATGCTTACCCGGAAGAAACCCTCGAAACAAGGGAGTTGGCGATGCGCCTAGATTGGTTTGTGATGAACGTGATTGTTGTCTTTCTCAATAACCCTAGATACATATTTATAGTCCGTAGACTTTCTAACGTGGGAATAATCCCAACCGTGCACGAGCCAAATTCTATCTAACCGACACGTATCCTACTATATTTACAGATACACGGGCAAACTATCCCAAACTTTGTATACAAGGCCGATTCATGTATTTCTTCCAGGTATATTCTTCAAGCCCATCTTAATCGCGGCCCACCTCTGATCCGGTCAAATTCTGGTGATAACATATGCCCCCCTGGTTTTGGAAATGATAATTCCAAAAACACTCTGATTTTCCTCCGTCGGGTCATGTCGTGGCAGAGCAGAACCGTCGCAGTACCCTTCATCATGATGACTTGCCTTCTCAACTTCTCCGCGTGATCTGGCAATTTTTTTTTCTTTGGGCACCACTTCCTCGGAAACTGCTGTGGCATTGAATCTTCACCATATCCCTTTTATTTAACCGCATCGAGCAGTTTGCTTCTCCATCCCTTGGCTCTGTTCTGGCCATCGGCACCCAAAAACCCTCTTTCCTTGTAGCAATGTCTTCCTCTTCCTCCGTCTCATCAGGCCTCTCTTTCCAATCTTCTTCCTCGAGCGAGCAGGAGTGGAACTCCGACTACGTGCCAGATGGCCCACCCGAGGCACTCGTCGGGTCCGACGGTGACTTACCCCTGACCGATGGGGAGGACGACCTCCAGTTCCTCATCGAAGGGGAGCTGGAGAGCGAGAGCAAGGACGACCTCCACTCCGACGAGGAGGAGGAAGAAGAAGAAGCGGAGGAAAAGGAGGATGAGGAGGAGGATGACTCCTCCTCATCCGCTGGATATCCGCCGGCGAAGCGCTTCCGCGCTTGGGCGGACAGCGAGGACGATGATGATGACGAGGAAGAAGAGGCTTCGGCCGAGGGCTGGGGCAGCAGCGACGAGGAACTCTCCGGAAGCAGCGACGACGGCAGCTACGAGGCCGACGACGAGGCCAGCAAGGATTAGTAGTGTAGGATTAGTAGTTCCTGAGCAATCGGCTCTTCTTTTGTTCTTCCTTTCTTGAGCAATCGGCTCTTCATTGTAAAAAACACCTCTTATTAATGAAGGAGTACTTCCATTTAATTTTGTCGATAGTCAAAGTCACACAATCCCCGAAAGAGCCGATGGCATCGCATCAGCCTTTACCATAAAACACGAGTAAGGCCAACCTACTTGCTCCTCCAAACGGTAACTTGCGACCTCCGTCTGAGAAAGCAAACTCAGATCCAAATCGCCGCCCAAGCAGCTCCACGAATCTCAGATCTCAACCGCGCCGTCCCAATTCCACAGCGCATCAAATGGCGGAATCATCCAACGCCAACGCCATGGTCTCCGGTCTGAAGGTAATCCTTAACCGCATCTTCGCCATTCGAATCAATGTTAGGGTTAAACAGCAAACACCTGAATTAATGCCTTATTCCGTTATTAATTCTAGGTCTCAGACATCCTGCTGCCGCACCCTTCTCTCCCAAACTCTATGTGTCTTGGCCCCCGTTCTTCCGAGAGTACCGCTCCCCTAATCTCATGTGAGGCAAATAGAATCCCCTTCGTGAACCAGAATTTAGATCTGACTTCCTGGGCCGACTGCCTGCGAGCCTGGCCTAATCCTCCTGAAGGTTGGGTGGCATGGTACAGTAGAGTGTCTAAAACCCATTATGCCACCTGGGAAACGATAGGGATAGCCGATGCTTTGTCATTATCATTGTCTCCTCTTGAAAAGAATGAGAACATTATGAAAACCATCGGCTACTTTTGGTCTGATGCACTGAATTGCTTCATGTTCGGCCATGGCCCCATGTCACCAACTCTGCTGGACGTGGCCATGATCACAGGCCTGGACATTGCATCCTCAAGCCCCTCTGCCTTTAAATTGCCAAAGGTCCCTTTCACCCTTTCTTCTAAGACAGAGTGTACAAACTGGGGCGCCTACCTCAGGCGTTATATGAAAACCAAAGGCCCTGTGACAGAGAGAGAACACACGGCCTTCTTGAACTTCTGGCTGGAGCACTTCATATTCTGTGGTCCTTCACTCGCCCCAACCAAGAATTACCTTTCCCTGGCCTATGAGCTCGCCAAAGGTACTCAACTTGGCCTCGGCAAACTGTTCCTTGGAGAGGTCTATCGATCTCTTCAACTGATGTCTGTCAAACTGTTCTCCCAAAAAACAGTTAAAACAGGAGGCCCCTGGTGGTTTATTCAGCTATGGGCTCAGTTGTACTTTCAAAACCAGATCCCAAACTTCACGCCTTTGGCCACCTGCACCTTCCCAGATGCTAATGGGAAGGAGATCCGATGCACTAGCTATGGCCAAGCTCTGTATAGTCTCCCAGGAAGCAGGCTGATCCCCAAGGAAGCAGCAGAGTGGTTCAAGATTTTCTTCCAAGGCTTGGAGAACCCCCTGTTCTTTCCTTATACTGAATCGGAGAACTTTGAGAATCCAGTCTCCTTCCGATTAGACAGCTTTGCCGATGACGCTAGCACCCGGCACTTGTACTCTATCATGATCCGTCCTTGCTTTCTCCCGGTTGGCATGAGTACCTCAAACAGGATCATCAAGCCTGGCTATGAGTCTTACCAACCGGTGGTAGTATCCCGGCAGCTTGGTCTCGGGCAAGTGCCCCCACACTTCTTTCTCCACTACCTGACAGCAAGCAGAGCTGAACTGCCTCACATTCTTACTGGCCAAAGGTGTTATACCTTCTTTGACGCTCTGGCCATTCCAATTCCTCATAACCTCTGTTTCACCATCACTACCGATGGTTTCGAGACTTGGTGGTCCATGTGGAAGACCCACGCCTTCAGAAGAGCTCTAGGACCGCTGCTGAAGCAACTTGATGCCGAATATGACGTTCCTGCACACCAGGTACCATTACATATAAATTTCTTGCAATGGCTCGTGATGATTGTCTGTAACCTGACTCTATTTCTTGGCAGCGACAAGATGGCCCAGATCCCACGCAAGCCGATGGCTCCCCCTTCAAGTTCCTTCAACCAGCCCCGGTGGTTCTCTTCTGCCAGAACTCGCCACCCTTGAAGAAGGTCATAACGCAGAGCCAGCCGATTTCACCGAAATCGGCTCCCAAGAGTAAAGCATCCTCGGGGCCAGTTGCCCCCCGAGCCTCAATCCATGCGAGGAAGGCAGTGAGGAAAGTAGCTGCCAGAAAGACCCTGAAGCGCAAAGCTCCTGTCCAAGCAAGCTTGCATGTAAGCTGACTCGTGCCTTGACTAAATTCATCCGTCTTCCCAGTCTTTCGTAACATGCTTGTACTTCTTTTTACAGACTTCCACCGAAGAGAACTCCAGCGGGGAGGCACGGTCCAGCCCAAGGGACTCGACCCCGGGCGACTCCGGGAGATCCACCACACAGAGCCAGACGGACTCGCCAGCGTCGGCTTCTAGGAAAAGGTCGACTCCCGAGCCTGTTGCCCCTCAAGCTCCGATCAAAGCAGGGTCACGCATGAAGCGTCGATGCGTCAAAAGGGCTCGCAAAGACCCACGAGTTTCCTCGCCAAGCCAGGAGGTTTCAAATGTAATTACCTCACCAGTTCACTTTCCATGCCGTCCCGTTGCTACTCGGATCGGCTCACCATTTCTTTTGCAGACTAATGGGACCTCTAGCGGGGACGTTGAAGAGGTACTGATGCCATCCGCCACGCTAGACCTAGCCACCTCGACGAGCGCAGCTGACCAAGTGGCTAACCTAGCCAAGTCCACGGGAAAGCCGATTATCACAACATCGGCTACTCCTCCTACATTGGGAGAGGTACCCTCCAACCCCTTGGCTCTACCCTTTTCTTTGTTGTGTACTAATACTGGCCTTGTTCGTCTGTCAGGGTTGTGATCTTTCAAGCTTGTTGACGTTCCATCCTGAATCCATCGAACCAGCTACTTCCAAGGCAGGTGAAGAGCCAAGTCCTAGCACGGTCCATGGTCCACTCCAGCATCTCAAGGCTTTGCTCTCCTCTTCAGTTGAGACCCTGGTTGAAAACCCCGAGGCAGTCAAGGGCATCCTTGAAGACATCCAACCCCATCTCCCGGTGACACTGCAGGTGAAGCTTTGGCCAGCTGTGACTCTGTCGGTCTTCAGGTCAAGGGTGCAGTCGGCTCGTCAAAGAATCATCCTTCGTCACGCTCAGCTCCCGTTGAGAGCCGATATTGCAGACAGGTGTCAACGGCTGAACGAGAAAAAGGCTGCTTTAGACGCCAAAACTGACACTTCTGCCAATAGTGCCGAACTGGAGACCCTGCGTAAGGAACTGGAGAACTTTGAAGAGAGGGTCAGGGTGACCAAGCAGCTTATTCAAGACAAGGAAACCCTCATTGCCCGCTCTCAAGAGGAAGCAAAAGGCCTTACAGCCGATCTGAAGACCGATCTGGCTGAAATTCGTGCCCTGAGCTGGTGACGGGCAAAGACGAGGACGACGAGGCTGAGATCGCCGAGGTGGATCGTATCCGTGCTGACGCCCTTCACGCCCTCAATGCGTTTCTTCGGTAGAGCCTCTCTGTGTAAACTGACAAATGTTTTGCTGAACTTGTACCTATAGAGTCGATGGTTGTGCATCGGCTTTTTACATTCTAAAGTCGATTTTTTTACTAGCCGATTTTTCTATCGGCCCCCAATATTTCACTGCCCATGTATCGCACATGTTCATCTGATTAGGTGCCCCCCGAGCCGAATCTGTCAGGTAATTGCAGATATCGGCTCTGTAGTTAGCCAAGGCATTGTACTTGAACGTCGGCTCCATTAGGACCAATGTTGACTTCTTCCAGCTCATCAGCCGACGTAAACCCGTTGCCCGTTAGATCAACGTTGAACACAGGCAGAATGTATGGTGAGGATAATTTTGGCCGATTGCTGGAATCGGCCTCCATGTTGGTTGAATCGCTCAATGAAGGTTTACATCTTGGTCTTGCTTCACTCTAACTACGTGACATGCTTGAGACAAGATTAACCCTTCTTATTTCTGGGGGCCGATCACAAGGATCAGCCTCGCCACGTTCGTCCATAGATTTTGTTCTTGTTACACGGTCAGGCCGGTGGATAAGACTAGCCTCACTCCGTCCTTGTTATGAGAGCAGCTGCCCTCGTCTCTGTCCTTACCAGGGTGGTGCACAGGTCCTACCATGTTGATGTTGAACGAGAAACCTGGCCGGCACCTCCCAGGGTAAGTGCACTCCACCATGTTAACGGCGGGGAAGGGGTGTGTATCGACTTTCGTGGCGTACTGGCTGAAAATTAGACGCCCTTGTTCTATCGCCATTTGGATCTGCTGACGCCACACCCTGCAGTCGTTGGTGGCATGGGTGAACGTGTTATGCCACTTGCAGTATGGCTTTCCGTTCAGCTCTCGCGCCGTGGGGATTTTGTGGCCTTCGGGTACCTTTAGCTGCTTCTCCTTAAGTAGGAGGTCGAAAATTTTCTCAGCCTTGGTCACGTCGAAGTCAAACCCTCTTGGAGGACCTTGTGGCTTAACCCATTTGCAGGACACGGGGCTTGCCCCCCGAGTCCACTCAGCCACTGCTACCTCTTGATCTCCCGTAGAGCCTTCATCTTCATCTGCCTCAACCAGGACCACCGCACGCTTGAATTTATCCTGGTACACCTCTGGGTGGCGCTGTTCATATAATGACAGCCTTCCGCACCATATGCGCCGGTGAAGGGTAGTCCGCTTGGGAGGCCACATCCTTGATCGGTGATGCGAGACCCACCACCGCCAACTCGACCGCTTCTTTTTAGTCACACGAGCCGAATAGCATCGGTTCCTAACGGTCCTGAAGCGATGGATGTATTCGACACTGTTTCTTCGCGCTTCTGTCGTACTTGTGCTAGATCGGCAATGCCAGCCTCGGAAGCCTCTGAGTGATACTGCATGTGGAACTGCACTTCCAACTGTTTCCAAGTCCGGATTGAGTCTGGTGGCAGCGATGTGTACCACCCGAAAGCCGATCCTGTGAGGGACTGTGCGAAGAACCTCACGCGTAGTTCATCTGATGCTGAGATCGTGCTCAGCTGTGCCAAATATCGGCTCACATGCTCGATTGAGCTGGAGCCATCTGATCCACTAAACTTGGAGAATTCGGGGAGCCGATATTTGGGTGGTAGTGGGATCAAATCGTACTCGTTGGGGTACGGCTTGGAATAGCCGATTTCCCTCCTTTTCGGCATCATGCCGAACTCGGTCTCTCAAGATTGTACCGATCCGATCCACGGTGCCGGGCTGCAGGAGTCGAACTCTGAAGATTCGCTGGAGTGGCATACTTAGCCAGCCACGCTTGCTTCTCAAGATCTGAGCCAACTGCAGGAGTTGAGCTCTGGAGGTTCGTCGGAGTGGCATACTTAGCTAGCCATGCCTTCTTCTCAAGATCTGTTCCCGAAGTTCCTCCTGCTGTTCCGAAGTCCCTCGCTGTTGCGGTCCGGTTCGTGAGTGCCCGATTCTTGCGGTCCGGCACGTATGTGCATGTGTATCCGTGAGGGATCTCCTTAGGCGCCTCATACAAGAACTGGTAATCACTAGGGTCACCACCGATCTTGTAGACGACGTATGCCGGTGAACTCGGCACTTCTGGTGCTGCCAACGCGAACGGCAGCGGTGGTCGGGACTGGAGTGGTATCTCTCCTTGGTGAGTCCCTAGAGCTGGTCCTGACGGAGAGTACTGATGCCTCATGATTTCCTGGATCACCCGAAGGGCGACACGCTCCAAAGTGTTCACCAGGCTCTCAGAA
Organism: Lolium rigidum; assembly: GCF_022539505.1. Taxonomy (NCBI): domain Eukaryota; kingdom Viridiplantae; phylum Streptophyta; class Magnoliopsida; order Poales; family Poaceae; genus Lolium; species Lolium rigidum. Next base: position 267,284,371 of record NC_061512.1, read on the forward strand.
TGGCGGTGCGGTGAATGAGCTACCATGAAATTAATCTCCCGACGCGAGACCCGGTGCATTCTTCTGACGGGGCGGACAGGTCCACTCCATCGAGCGCGCCTTCAGGTGAGAACCCTTTCCACCTGATGCCGTGTGAGCGGGTTCTCTCGAAAGAGCCGATGAGGTCGGCTTCGAGGATCGCTTTGACCTCGTCATACTTCTTCTTGAGCTCCTCGGTCAGATCTTCGTACGTGACCGGAGTACCTTCCGCCATCTCGGATGTAGATGGCGATGCGGTTGATGTCGAAGACTGTCCCACCGGGCGTGCCGGAATGTGTTGCGGTCGAAACCCACCGGCGAGCAGCGACGGGCAACACGGTAGAGCCGGGAGGCTCCCGGGACTCGCGGCTGGCCCTGGTCCCTCGAGCGACGGCCCGCAAAGCCTCGGCACGCACGTCCGATGCGTCGGTGCAAGGGCGTGCCACCTGACCTATACCTGGCCAGGAAGGTGATGGATTTGCTTCGCTTAGTTTCCTGCATGGCATACACGTAAACATTAAATACGAGCCTCGATCGGCTCTCGTGAGTTGTCCACCCATGATTCGTATGAGGTATACGATCACATGGTGGTCCTGCTTGATCAATATAAAGCTAAAACGACCTACGACGATTTAGGGTTTTCACCACATAATCGGAACATCCTACGCGTGATTGAGCCTGGCAGCCACGCACGGTGATAATAAACCGACCCTAGACAAGGCCTAAAAACCAATATGAAGTTGATCCCCGGAACATCTCATCTAGGGCTAGCAAACTACACTCTACGTGCTACTGGATCCTTCAACCCGTTTGCAAGGCCTAACTATGCAGATATTAAACTGATCCTTGAAGAACAAGGAGCAATCATAACGGATCGGATCTACTAAATAATGATCAAGCGAGGTGCCGCCCTTACACCTAAGATAGGTGTAAGGGCGGCTAGACGTCTAAGGGTTGCATGGATGAAAGCATATGATACGATGAAACAAATGCTAACCCTAACACATCTATGATAACTACGTTGCTCGCCATCAACAAGGCTTCAGCACGAGCAACGCATGAACATCGAATAAACGTGTGCTGCCTAGATCGCAAGATGCGATCTAGGCAGCATGATGCTTACCCGGAAGAAACCCTCGAAACAAGGGAGTTGGCGATGCGCCTAGATTGGTTTGTGATGAACGTGATTGTTGTCTTTCTCAATAACCCTAGATACATATTTATAGTCCGTAGACTTTCTAACGTGGGAATAATCCCAACCGTGCACGAGCCAAATTCTATCTAACCGACACGTATCCTACTATATTTACAGATACACGGGCAAACTATCCCAAACTTTGTATACAAGGCCGATTCATGTATTTCTTCCAGGTATATTCTTCAAGCCCATCTTAATCGCGGCCCACCTCTGATCCGGTCAAATTCTGGTGATAACACTACTCTCATCAAACAAATTTTCAGGAACAAGCCAAGCATAATTATCATCTAGAGCTTCGTGCATCGCTAGGAGCTTACATGGTATTGGTGCTTTAATCTCCCCACCATCATTAATATTATTAGTGTACCTTATTCTATCCATGTCCATCTTTTCAAGTGTTCTTTTAAAATCTGGGAATGAACCAAGTTTCTTGTGCTTAATAAAAACTTTTCTAGCTTCTTTAACTATATCTTCAAATTCTCGCACTAAGACTTTTAGAACAAAATCTCTCTTCTCTACCCGCTCCATATCAGAAAGTGTAAGAAACATGTGTTGTATCATGGGGTTGAGACTAATAAATCTAGCTTCCATCATGCGTACCAAACAAACAGAGGCATCTTCATAAGTAGGGACAGCTTTTGCAAGGGGTATATCTTTAAGATCTTCATGCATACTAACATGGGTGAAAAATTCTTCTATATTATCTCTTCCAATTATAAACCCTTGTCCCACAGGTATATCTTTTAGAGTAAAAAAAGGAAACATGTTGAAATAAGTAAAGCAAATGCAAGTAACTAATTTTTTTGTGTTTTTGATATAGAGTGCAAGACAGTAAATAAAGTAAATCTAGCAACTAATTTTTTTGTGTTTTGATATAATGCAGCAAACAAAGTAGTAAATAAAATAAAGCAAGACAAAAACAAAGTAAGGAGATTGGATTGTGGAGACTCCCCTTGCAGCGTGTCTTGATCTCCCCGGCAACGGCGCCAGAAAAAATGCTGGCAGTTGCCGTGGGAGTTGGAAATCTTTGTGGTGTAACTTTTCTTCGTTCCCCGGCAACGGCGCCAGAAAAAATGCTTGATACGCGTACAGCACGCGTCCGTTGGAAACCCCAAGAGGAAGGTGTGATGCGTACAGCGGCAAGTTTTCCCTCAGAAAGAAACCAAGGTTTATCGAACCAGGAGGAGCCAAGAAGCACGTTGAAGGTTGATGGCGGCGAGATGTAGTGCGGCGCAACACCGGGGATTTCGGCGCCAACGTGGAACCCGCACAACACAACCAAAGTACTTTGCCCCAACGAAACAGGTGAGGTTGTCAATTTCACCGGCTTGCTGTAACAAAGGATTAGATGTATAGTGTGGATGATGATTGTTTGCGAGAAAACGAGTAGAACATGTATTGCGATAGATTGTATTCGGTGTAAAAGAATGGACCGGGGTCCACAGTTCACTAGAGGTGTCTCTCCCATAAGATAAATAGCATGTTGGGTGAACAAATTACGGTCGGGCAATTGACAAATAGAGAGGGCATGACCATGCACATACATGATATGATGAGTATAGTGAGATTTAATTGGGCATTACGACAAAGTACATAGACCGCTATCCAGCATGCATCTATGCCTAAAAAGTTCACCTTCGAGTTATCATCCGAACCCCTTCCGGTATTAAGTTGTAAACAACGGACAATTGCATTAAGTATGGTGCGTAATGTAATCAATAACTACATCCTTAGACATAGCATCAATGTTTTATCCCTAGTGGCAACGAGCACATCCACAACCTTAGAACTTTTTGTCACTCGTCCCGGATTTAATGGAGGCATGAACCCACTATCGAGCATAAATACTCCCTCTTGGAGTTAAGAGCAAAAACTTGGCCAAAGCCTCTACTAATAACGGAGAGCATGCAAGATCATAAACAACACATAGGTAATAGATTGATAATCAACATAACATAGTATTCTCTATCCATCGGTTCCCGACAAACACAACATATAGTATTACAGATAGATGATCTTGATCATGTTAGGCAGCTCACAAGATCCGACAATGAAGCACATGAGGAGAAGACGACCATCTAGCTACTGCTATGGACCCATAGTCCAGGGGTGAACTACTCACTCATCACTCCGGAGGCGACCATGGCGGTGAAGAGTCCTCCGGGAGATGATTCCCCTCTCCGGAAGGGTGCCGGAGGCGATCTCCTGAATCCCCCGAGATGGGATTGGCGGCGGCGGCGTCTCAGTAAGGTTTTCCGTATCGTGGCTCTCGGTACTGGGGGCTTCGCGACGAAGGCTTTAAGTAGGCGGAAGGGCAACGCGGGGGGCCACACGAGGGGCCCACACGACAGGGCCGCGCGGCCAAGGGCCAGGCCGCGCCGCCCTGTGGTGTCGGCGCCTCGTGGCCCCACTTCGTCTATCCCTCGGTCTTCTGGAAGCTTCGTGCAAAAATAGGCCCCTGGGCGTTGATTTCGTCCAATTCCGAGAATATTTCCTTGCTAGGATTTCTGAAACCAAAAACAGCAGAAAACAACAACTGGCTCTTCGGCATCTCGTTAATAGGTTAGTGCCGGAAAATGCATAAATACGACATATAATGTGTATAAAACATGTAGATATCATCAATAATGTGGCATGGAACATAAGAAATTATCGATACATCGGAGACGTATCGGCTAATCGAACGACATTCCACCGAGAGGGTCCAGAGTATATCTATCCGTCATCAGGATGGACAAATCCCACTCTTGATCCATATGCCTCAACTCATACTTTCCGAATACTTAATCCCATCTTTATAACCACCCATTTACGCAGTGGAGTTTGATGTAATCAAAGTACCCTTCCGGTATAAGTGATTTACATGATCTCATGGTCGAAGGACTAGGTAACTATGTATCGGAAGCTAATAGCAAGTTGAACTTAATGACGTGATCTTATGCTACGCTTATTTGTGTGTGTGTCCATTATATCATTCATCTAATGACATAACCTTGTTATTAGTAACATCCAATGTTCACGATCACGAAACCATGATCATCTATTAATCAACAAGCTAGTTATACAAGAGGCTTACTAGGGACTCCTTGTTGTTTACATAACACACATGTATCAATGTTTCGGTTAATACAATTATAGCATGGTATGCAAACATTTATCATAAACATAAAGATATATTATAATAACCACTTTATTATTGTCTCTTGGGCATATCTCCAACACACACACCACCGACAAACAACACGAAAGAAAAAAGCCTATCCAAAGCTAAACATCAAAGCCTCGTCTCCACCGACGCCGGACATCTCCGAAGAACAATAGCCTCAAAAGGACTTCCCAAGTCGACGCACCATCAAAAGAGAAAGATGGCGGAACTTGATCAGTCCCAAGAAGGCATCTTCTTATGGCGTGCATTGCGCCCCTGAAGATCAGCCTTGGACATCGACGAGCACCGGAGGGGGCAACCTGGAACCTCGCCGTGTCTCCAAACGCGATGCTCCCAACAGAGTGACAACGTCGAGGACGCCGCCATCGCGCAGATCCAACTCCGGACCTAGAATATCGCCCGGAGACATCAACCAAACCGGTGGGAGAGCGAACAAGTGTCAACACACCTCATCGACGCCTCCAAGGAGGAAAACGACACCCACGGGCGCCATTGTCGCCTGCAACGATCGAAGGCATGCAAGAATTTTGTCGCTATAGCCGCACACTTTCCTCTGAACCCGCCAGAGTGGGCAACCGTCCAAATTGTTCACACCGCCGCAGCAATCTCCATCGAAGCCGAAGTGTCGATGACCTCCTGCAGCCTGCACGAACAAGAGCACTCCTTCTTCCCGCAACCCCCACCCTTCTTCCACCTCCCACACGGGCTGAGAGGTCACTGCACGGCCGCTGTCACCTCCTGACGGCGCACAGCAGAAACCCTCATATATTTGAGAGATGACACGTACCGGCGGGGTGGACATAATAACCATAATAATTTATTTATATACGTACATGGCAAACAGTTGTTGTAAAACACACACGGTATGATGAAGGAATACGAATAGTAGATAGATCTGAAATGAAATCCACAAGAGCACGAAGATGGCAAGTATTCTTTCTTGTAAGGGAAGTAATAATAGACCCTTTAAATTGGTAGCCGTCCGATCAGAGAAATCCATCCATCCATCCCCTTTCTTGCGATCTTCCGACTAGACTAGATCGATGGCGATGGCGATGTCGGCGGCGACCCGGACGATGCTGCACGCGCGGCGCTCCGCCGCAGGCCTCCTCCGCCCCCGCCCCAACCCAGCTCCTCTGCAGCTGCTCCTGCTTCAGGGGCAAGGGTCTAGATCCGCCTCCACCTCCTCCTCCGCCGGCGCCGCCGCCGCCAGCTACAATTCTCGCGACGACCCATCTCGGTACCAATCTTCCTCTGATTCTGATTCTTGTGCTTTTCTTGTCGATTGTAGCTCCGAATTATTTTGTTCCGATTGATTGACAACAACCTAAATAATACAATGATGATGAAGGTACGACCCGTCCAACACCCCGGTAAACCTGGGGCTGAGCATCGTGCCGGAGAAGAAGGCGTTCGTGGTGGAGCGGTTCGGCAAGTACCTCAAGACGCTCTCCTCCGGGATCCACCTGCTGGTGCCCGGCGTCGACCGCATCGCCTACGTGCACTCGCTCAAGGAGGAGACCATCCCCATCCCAGAGCAGTCCGCCATCACCAAGGACAACGTCTCCATCCAGATCGGAGGCGTGCTCTATGTCAAGGTTATTTCAATTCCCCTGCTTCTCTCTCTTGCTCTCTGCAGTGCTCCAAGCACACTTCTAACTAGCTAGACCACCACCATGGCCAGATCGTGGAGCCTTACCTGGCCTCCTACGGCGTGGAGAACCCGGTCTTCGCAGTGATCCAGCTCGCGCAGACCACCATGAGGAGCGAGCTGGGCAAGATTACCCTAGACAAGACCTTTGAGGAGAGGGACACGCTCAACTGCAACATTGTCAAGGCCATCAACGAGGCGGCCACCGACTGGGGGTTGAAGTGCCTTCGCTATGAGATCAGTAAGCGCGCAGCTTTCTTCTTGGCTTCATTATTCTCGACATGGTGGTATCAAATCAAGTCACATCATCACTAACAAGAGCGCAAACCATGCAGGGGACATATCTCCTCCACTTGGAGTTAAGAAAGCCATGGAGATGCAGGCCGAGGCGGAACGCAAGAAGCGCGCCCAAATCCTCGAGTCTGAAGGTACTACTAACAACGGACCAATTCCTGTCGGAAACTCTTGTGGAGATCTTTGTAATGGGTGACGAGTTACACATTGAATCGAATCCTGCCACCACATGTTGATAAGTCTCTGGTTTCACACAATATAGTGCTAGATGTGAGGTTCATATTAAATCCTGCTACCTGATGGCTGATAAAAAGCGTTGTGGTTTCAGCCAATATAATTTTTAGATTCCATCCATGAAAAACCTACCTTGTATTGGGGAAAATGGCTCTTAACTTGTTTTACATGTAGCACGGCAACATAAAGGTTTTAACTCTATGTTTTGTTTTGTTTCTTCTGTCAGGTGCTATGATAAATGAGGCGAATCGAGCAAAGGGTATGTGATTCTGTGTTACTCTGTAATATCGCTTTGTGCCTTCTGCTATCCAGCAGGACTCTAATAGTTTTCCAAAAGCTTGCATGCAGCATTGTTTCTTACCTTTAGAAGATTAGAAGAAAATTTTCACATGAAACATGCTATCCGTCCATAAAAAATGGCAAAGATTTATGTTTTTAATGCATTTGTGTGTTCTTGCATGTCCTTATTATTGCTCGAAACAATGGATAGTACTGCCTCATGGATTCGTTCTGCTAACTTTATGATAAATTCGATATGTACTCCGTTGTATATTCGTCTTAGTATCTCCTGCTTGCGTCTGCTGGCATTCTTTACTCCTCATTTGAGGAGATTATTAAACCTGATGCTGCTCTATATGAGCAAAGTTCAATTTCCTCTTGCTTTTACAGAAAGTTCACATAAGTTATAGAGAGATACAGCACAGATGATTATGATTTTTAGTAGACAACCAAGCATCGCCACCCTAGATTTTTAGCACTAATGTTCAGATTTGTAGATAACTTTACTTGAAGAGCTATTCCGATCATAACAATGTCCCAATTCAGACTAGTTTTCTTTGTACTATTCCTTGCTTGACCATATTGTGATCGTTATTCTGTGTGGTGAAGCTACTAATATTTTTGGTTATGCTTCTTATGCTTGTTGTTTCTGAACATGGACATTAGGTGCTGCCGAATCGATTCTTTCCAAGGCAGAAGCCACCGCTAGAGGAATCAAGATGGTTTCAGAGTCATTCAAAACTGAAGGCGCTGTTGAGGTATGTCATTCTGTTTTCATATGTTGAAATAGGTGACCTGTTTTCCCCCATAACATGTTGACTAATTAACATGCTGTGCTGCTGCTGGTGTAGGCTGCCAGCCTGAGGATCGCGGAGCAGTACATCCAGGCATTTTCTCTCTTGGCCAAAAACGTGAGTCTTGAATCGCGTATTACAGTACTTGCTATTGTGTAGCTTGCTGGGATATACATGTCACTGACTGACACATGTTTTGGTTAACTGCAGACGAACACAATGCTGCTCCCGAGCGACGCGGGCAACCCAGGGTCGATGATCGCCCAGGCCCTCCAGATATTCAAGCACACGAACCAGTCCAACCTGGCTACGCGGGGGAAGCAGCATCTCGCGGTGGAGAGTGCGGGCGCCGACCTGGCTTCTGGGATGCTCGGCGACATCCTGTCCGGTGACAAGGTTCCGCAGCCCAGCCAGAAGTAGAGAGCAGATGCAGGCTCGGTTGAGTGGATGCTTAGATGAGGTTGAGTAGTTAGGGTTTAGGGTTCTGCTGTTAATTGTCTATATTATTACTCGTGCTTTTTGTCGAGGACACGATAGGATGTTAGATGGGAGGAGGTATTCAGTCATGTTTTGCAACGATTCGTGGATTGCCACGTCTCATTGATCATTGTTGCTAGCTCTGAACTTGTGCGAATTGCTGCTTTTCTGTCTCGTCATTTTATTCAGAAAAACTACAGAATAATGGCTTATTTCCTAAAAAAAAGGTAGCTACCAACTGACAAAGATAACAGAGTGATTTGTTTAGCAATAACACGTATACGACTTGCCTCTACACGTCACAGTTTGGCATCCCCTTTTGTGGCTAGTGTTACCTGCATTTCTCGGTTGTCAAACTCTGGGAAAAATGAGGTGCACTTCAGAACCAACTCAAAATGCATCCATAGGATGAATGCAATTGTATTTGTCTTGGAATGAAAATCCTGAAATACCTATCGCGCACTGATCTAGTACAAGTTTGATATGAGGATCATCATTGTAAAAAGATTTCAAGAAATTTGTAGGAGCATAAATTTTCCTCCTAAATTAGTGAATTATTTTTCAACGAATGAGAATCTAAGTTTGACACGTGGTGAATGCCATCATCTTAGGGCATGTACAATGGTAAAGAAAATGGTAAAGAAGACACGTCTTCCCTTAGCAATCCACATCATGTGAGGAAAGTGTAGATATAAGTTGTACAGCTCAGACCCAGGGCAATAAGGGGCCTAGACGAAATAGGGGCCCATATCATTGTTGTGTTGAGAGCTTTCTGCGGGATCTCTCGATATCCACTACCAGGTCAGCGCAGTCAAAGGGTGTCGCAGCTCGGGTGCACCCCAAGTTGATTCCGCCGAACCCGGGCTTTGTCAAGTTGAATGTTGATGTGGCCGTGTCCAAAACAGAGAAGCGAGGAGCTCTGGGTGTTGTTTGTAGGGCTGCAGATGGAGCGTTCATCGGAGCTTCGGCTGTGGCGGTGCGGGATATCTCCGGCCCTGCTACCCTAGATGCCATGTCGTGCAGAGAAGCAATGGCGCTGGCATCTGATCTTCAGCTGCCGCACATTGTGATTGCCTCGGATTGTTTGCAAGTTATAAACAATCTGAAGGAGGAATATGTGGGCAGTTATAGCATGAGATCAAGGCTTGGGCGAAGGACTTTCCTAGTGTAGTTTTTAGACATGAAAATAGGGCGTCGAACTCTGAAGCCCACATCGTTGCTCGTAGTATTATTTCAGTTAGAGCATCTCCACTCGTCTCCCCGACGAGGCCCCCGAGCGACGTTTTTCCCATCCGGACGGCGAAATTCGGCCCATTTGCACCCCCGATTCCTCGTTTTCGTCCGGATTTAACCCTTCATCCATCCGGCGAGCCCACGCCATCCCCGGTCCCCCGGGGCACGCTCGGGGACTCCGGACGAAAGAATTTGGCGCGAAACGTCGTGTGGACCCTCGTAGTCGGCGACAGAAAAGCCAAATCCTGTCGATTTCCCTCCAATTTGCTTGCATATCCCCAAACTCTCCCGCCGAATTTGGCCATTCTCCTCCTCGTCTTCCAGTTCCAGTTCGCGTCCTCGTCTTCTCGTCCACCATCATTCTCCTCATCGTCTTCTCGTCCACCACCATGCCGCCGAAGGAGAGGAAGCCGCGGGCGAAGAAGGTGCGGCCGCCGGGTATGTCGAACGCAGAGTGGGCGGCGGATGAGATCCGGCGCAAGGTCGAAACAAGCGGCAGGGTGGAGAGGGTGAAAAAAGCCGCCGCCAAGAGGGCGGCGGCGGTCCAGGACGAAAAAGAGAGGAAGATTAGCATGGCCATGAGCATGGGCCATGCTCACGGCGGCGGCGCCATGTTCCCCGGCCAATGGCTGACGCAAGGTACAAGCAGTTCCCCGTCGACTTTCTCCCCTTCGATCTATTCGCCGTCGCCGCCTGCCATGTTCCAAGAGGGCGCCTACGTCCAACCGTCCAGGTTCACGCCGTCGCCGCCCGAGCTCGACGTCGGCAGCGGGAACCAGTACGAGGGCACCTCGCCGGCCCTGCGACGAGGGCCGTTCCCGTTCGGTGCGATGGCGGCGCCGAACGACGAGGAGATCCACGAGATGATCACCTCCGGCTCCATGGCCGCCGCTGCGCGCAACGAGTATGTGGAGGATGTGGCCGACGGAAGCCAAGCCGTCGAAGAAGAAGACGAAGAAGAAGAACAGCCAACTAAAGCCGCCGCCAACCTGCTGAACTCCGGGTGGACGATTGGAAATACGGTACTCTCCACGACTTTATTTTGTCCAATCCGTTTCGTCCGGATTTCGTCGTGGGTAGGCCCAACGAGTGAAGATGCTCTTAGTTCTGCCCGGCAAGTTTGGCTGCTTGAGCCCCCGGCCGGCTTATGTATACCTTTCATTATTGATCGATAAAGGGGTTTGAAAATTCTAAAGGGGGGGGGGGGCATCTATGATCTCCAAGATCGCAGGGCAGGCAGATCGAACAGGAGCGCGTAGGCACACACGCTCTGTTCGGGTGGGCCGTATCCCACCCCACGATAGGCATAGGAACGCGACAGAAAAAATAAGACTGGCACGTCTGCTTTTATGTTTCCTGATTCTTTTTCGTTTATTTGTTGTTCATACAAATTTGAAAAACCTTAAAAATTCAAAGTTTGAACATAATCAAAATCAGAACAAATTTAAAATCTGAACAAATTCAAAATTCAAACAAATATTAATATCTGAACAAAATTCAAATCCGAACAAATAAAATTCAAAATTTTGAACAATTTTCAAAATCACAACAAAATTTCAAACTCTGAACAACTTTCAAAATATCAACAAAATTTCAAAATCTGAACAATTTTCAAAAATCTGAAAAAAAAATTCAACATTTGAACAAAATTCTGAAATCTGAAGAATTTTCAAAATCCCAACAAAACTTCAAAATCTCAACAAAACTTCAAAAACAATTTTCAAAATCTCAACAAATTTTCAAAATCTGAACGATTTTCAAAATCTCAGCAATATTTCAAAATGTGGACGATTTTAAATATCTCAACGAATTTTCAAAATCTGTACAATTTTTAAAACTCCCAATCTGAATAATTTTTACAAATTGAACATTTTCTGGTTTTTTATAATGAATATTTTAAAACCACACAAAAACAAGAAAAGAACGAACAGAAACCGGTTGAAAACATCATGACAGAGACAGAAAACTGTGAGCCAAATCGTTTAGGAAAACCGCCAAACAAACCATCAGCAAAAACCACAAAAAAACGGACGAAACCGGATTCCATCCCATGCAGAACCCGTATGCGAATCTTTCTATTCTTAATAGGTGATCTCATTTTTCTGCACATACATGCTTCAACGTCACCAACCTTGCTCCCATGCATCCTCATTCGTTCATGTCATCATCACTTACCACGAATCCTGGAAAGAAAACGCTACCTAGCTAATAGTAATACGAAGAAACATGCCCATTTAGTTGCTCACCTGTTTGTCCCACGGAAAAAATAAGTCCTATTCGTTTCGTCTTCGTGGTAGAGCTCTCCGTCACGCCTTGATGGCCACAAATGCTCATAATACCTCCTTGCAACAAATGCTGAAACTGGCCGATTCAACAGATTGTTCATCAATCATCATTGCTGGGAAAATACGAAAGAAATTTGTTCGGGTACTCAAGCGCGGCAAGCTATTGAATAATGTACGATTCCACCCACAGCCCCGTCCTGCTTCGGTCATGTAGTAACGGGTGACCTCTGAAATTCTTCCGCGCCTATTTGAAGGATCGCGTCGCCCGCTTTTATGATTGCCCACGCCCATCGCAAGCCATCAAATTGACGCACATATACTCGAGAAGCAGCAGCATCCCCGTAGATCAAATTGAACATACATCTTCCTCTTCCTCACTTGCACGTCCATTCACCCATAGGCCATATGTGCATGTGCTCCTCAATCTTTATCTATCTGCTCAGCTGCTCCCAACCCATGATGATTTCCACATGCACTGTCGTTGGTCTAAAACCAGGTGGGTACCCATGGGCCACCGGCCAAGGCTAAAAGTTCAGCAAAGATTGTGGTGCAGTATTCTGGTTGTGAAGATTTATCCATGAGATAGTTATATTTTATATTTACTGCAGGATGTGCTTCTTAGTTTTCATACAATACGGCCGTCGGTGCCATCCGTCCTCATCCCTTCTGCTTCGGCACTGCTTCGTCCATCATCATCCGTATTTTTTCTGTTTAGCATTTCCCTCATACATTCTAATATACATCTCTTCTTTTGCCCTTTTATTCGCAGGTTGAACGGGCATTAGTCTTTGTTTCTAGCTATTTGCAGTCAGCACGTATCAGAAGTTCAGAACTCGCTTTGTTCATTGGGATTTCTATTTTCGTGCCCTCGGGTCCTTAGTTGTACTCAGTTTTCCCCAGCTCCTTAGTTTTTCCTCAGTTTTCCCCAACTTCTTGTCTATAACTCGCAGAAAGAGCTCGGACGGAAGGAATCCCGTTTAGTTGACGTTGGTTGGTGCTGGCAAGTGGGGCCGCTGTTGGTGCCCCGCAGTGGACACGTCTCCACTTATCCAGATCATCGTGGGACCCACAACTTGTCCACGTGAGAGCGCCGGACCCACAGCTTACCCAGGTGACCGTTGCAAAATGGGAGCCCGACCTAGCCCCGCGCCCATGCCCGTGCCATTGCTTCCCCTTTCTTTCTCCGCGCCCCATTGTTCTTCTTCTCCGCCAGCCGGCAGCCCTTCTCCGGCACGCGGGTGATGTCTAGTTTCTCTTCGACCTCCCGTTCTTCATGGCCGCAGTATGGACCCGTGCCTTTGACAAGATGCCCCGACCGCCCACGCCAGAGCCTCGAAGCGGTCGATCCGTAAGACGGACGAGAACGGCAACCGTGGACGTGAGTTCGTTGCATGCGAGAGCTTGCCATATAGAGAGGGGGATAAGGTTAGATCTCGATCCAATTTCTCTCGTTTTCTCTCGATTTTCTTGTTATTCCCTCGAATTTGGGATTTAGGGTTCACGTTGTTGTTTTCAGATCTTGAAGAAATGCAGGCATTTCGAGTGGATCGATGTGTACGTTCAGAGGCTTCAGTTGCAGGAATCAATTGGCGCTAATGGGGGGCGCAATTTGGGAGGGGGGGGACTTGCTGTAGAGAATGCGGCGGAGAGAGGAGCCGTTCCGATTAGGGACCTTCCGATTATGCCTAATGCTCCCAATGCAGAACTGGTGGAAGTGAAGGGAGAACTGAAGAAAATGAACAAGCAGTTAAGGCAGCCGATCGAGTTGAAGAAGCAAGCTAATCTGATGGCTGGTTGTTTTTTTTGTTGTATAATTACGATCGGATTCTTATCATTGCTCACCATGCGCTAGAAGTTGTTACAAGGGATACCTAGTTACAAATCCATTATTCAGTTGGGATGTACTTGTAGTTGTTTTCAAAGTTAGTGTGTGCATTCACCGAAATTACCAAACTATATTCCCTAAAAGAAAAGAACAGCTAAAGATAGTTGATAATTGTTAGAGGGGTGACAAATAATGCAATCCCCGAAATCCGCAAATATGTATGCCTCATGTTTATACCAAAATTATACCACTTTTAGGCCTTTCCAAAATACCAATACCATATCCCAAACTATATTCCCTAAAAGAAAAGGACAGCTAAAGATAGTTGATAATTGTTAGAGGGGTGACAAATAATGCAATCACCGAAATCCGCAAATATGTATGCCTCATGTTTATAACAAAATTATACCACTTTTAGGCCGTTTCAAAATGGGATCCCTTTCAAAATAGGGTCCCTTCAAAATACCAATACAATATCCCAAACTATATTCCCTAAAAGAAAAGGACAGCTAAAGATAGTTGATAATTGTTAGAGGGGTGACAAATAATGCAATCGCCGAAATCTGCAAAAATGTATGCCTCATGTTTATAACAAAATTATACCACTTTTAGGCCGTTTCAAAATGCCAATACTATATCCCAAACTATATTCCCTAAAAGAAAAGGACAGCTCAAGATAGTTGATAATTGTTAGAGGGCTGACAAATAATGCAATCACCGAAATCCGCAAATATGTATGCCTCATGTTTATACCAATACTATATATTAAGTGGCAAACTCGTCATTGCATTCTCCACCGACAGAGAGAGAGAGAGAGATTTTTTTTTTTGAAGTAGAGAGAGAGAGAGAGATGGGTGGCCACGAAGAGAGAGAGAGAGAGAGACAGAGGTTGCCACGAAGAGACGGAGAGGGGTATACCGCCCGTTAGGATCGCTGGATCAACGGTTCGTGGAGTCGATCCGTGTGACAACGGCTCAACCAATCAGGATAAGTTTGGGCTTCTCAGAGCATTTGTGACAAGTACTTGAGGGCAAAACTGAGTAGTACTAAAAATCCAAGGGCACATAAATAGTAAATAGACTAAGGGATTCAAACAAAAGAATTACAAAATGAAAAATGTGTGTTTTGTACAATATAATTCATATTGGGCTACATCAAATTATTTGCAATTCAAATATACATGAGTGTGACAATTATGGCATCATTTAGACAAACTATGTTTTGGGAAAGATGTTTTGCAAAGGGGTTTGGGTGGAAAACCATGCATCTTCATAGCTACACTAGTGATTCTGAGAAGTGGCAATTTGTGGTAAAACTTGATTTATATATGTTTGTTAAGGTTTTCTAGGTGGCAGGTTGCGTAGGAAGACTCCATGAGTAGTTGCCACTATGTTTTTATTTTTTTGGATTTTTTTGCGCATGAAATGACTCAATTAGCTATGTTAATCTCATTTGTTGACTCTCTCGTTGACCAGCTACTTGAGGGTAAAACTGAGTATATTGCACTTGCCGGTCTAAGTCCTCGAGGGGAAAACCGAGTACGTATAAAATTTCCGTATAAGGCCCGAGGTTATAACCGAGTACACCAAACGTCCCAGTGGTTAGACTCGGGTAGCGGTGCACGCCGCAGCCGTGCATAGCGGACGCGTGTTGCCGTGCATAGCGGACGCGTGTTGCGGTACACGCCACCTTCGTCTTTATAGAGCCCCTCTTTCTCTCCCTCGACGCACGTTCTCACCGGCTCACCGCAACCGCCTCTCCCGTCCCATCATCTTCTCCACAACCGAAGAAAAACCCCGAAGAAAACCGCCGGCGATGGAGAAGAATGAGATGCCCATTGTCGGCACATCGGCCGCCGCCCCCGTCCAGGCCCCCGTCGCCGCTTCCATCGTAGCAGCCGGCGCATCGGCCGCCGCCCCCGTCCAGTGCCCCCGTCGCCGCTTCCAACGTAGCAGCCGGCGCATCGGCCGCCGCCCCGTCCAGGCCCCCGTCGCTGCTTCCAACGTAGCAGCCGGCGCATCGGCCGCCGCCCCCGTCCAGTGCCCCCGTCGCCGCTTCCAACGTAGCAGCCGGCGCATCGGCCGCCGCCACCGTCCGGCCCCCGTCGATTGGGACCCGTACGAACCAAGTGCAAGTACGACGCGCCGGAGAACCCCTACGACACCACCATCGTTGACAACGAGCCGGAGGTAACCCTTTGTTCCCTAGTTCTTATCTCATTTCAATCATTTTGTGTTAGATCTACCGTTATTACGGTTCGTCCGTTCCTAGTTCAATCCTTTTTGTTAGATCTTGCGTTATTACTGTTCGTCCGTTCCTAGTTCGATCCTTTTGTGTTAGATCTTGCGTTATTAGTGTTTGTGATTTGCTTTTGTTTAAGATTTGTGCCGATGATGATGAATATTTGGGCATAAATTGATTCAGTGGTTTGGTCAGTAAACAATTGGTGTGTACAAATTTGTTGTGCATGATCTTTGGTTTGCCGACTCAAATCCCGGATATAAGTGTGTCCAATGTAACCGAGGCTACCTCTTTTTTTCGAGCCCATATTATCATGCATGATTTTTTGTTCACTCTCTGTTCCATCATCGTTGCAATTGACTCCGTGTTTTTTGCACGATCTTTGGTGCTACGTGACAGGTGCAGTAGCAGCCGACGTCGACAGCCGACGACGAGTCCTTCCACACCAAGACTCGTCACGTCCTCGGAGGCTGCAGTCCGGCCATTACGATGGCCCTTTTGCTCGAGGCATTTACAAGTGCCCCTTCCGCAACAGAAGCTCCGCGCCACCGACTTCAACTCCCCGGTGAACCATGCTGAATCCATTGGCGGATGTGGCGCTAGAGTTGGAAGGACCGTGAACGTGCATGCGTACATGGCCAAACACAAAGCACTTGGGATTCACCTGCGCAACCTCCAAGCGAGTCACACGCGCTACCCGGAGGCGTTGAACGTGCCTACCGCACTCTCTCGTATGTGACTCGCTCTATCCGTAGAGCAGCTTAATTTCATGTAAATTGTAGCTTATGTTGGATCTATCGGTACTACTTTTGGATCTGTCCTGAATATATCTATGCTATGTTGGTTGCCGTATGCAGCTTATCCTATATTTTTCTCTCGGATTTGTGCCCTAGATTTCCTACCTGATTGGGTAAAAACGAAGGCATAAAGAAATGAATGGCGTTAAAAACAGAAGGAGAAGCTGCTCTAGATTTGCTACCAATTTGGGCTATCAAATATGAATGAGATCGAGCGATAGAGAGGAAAAAGGTACATTGAAAACTGCTAATCTGGGCGGAAGAGACAGAAACCACTCGTGCCCCCGTCCCGGACCCACACGGCTCCACACGCTACGGCCCCACACGCTACGGCCACACAAACACGGCCTCGTCCCGTCCCACGCGGTCCCACACGACGCGACCCCACAAACGACACGACCCCACTCGTCAGCACGGAACGGTCAACTTAACGGATTCCTTCCGTCCGAGCTCCTTCTGCGGTTCAGACAAGGGCTTGGGGAAAACTGAGGAAAAACTAAGGAGCTGGGGAAAACTGAGTACAACTAAGGACCTGAGGGCACGAAAATAGAAATCCCTTGTTCATTTTATGAGGTTTATGGCTAATTTGCATTTTTTTCGATAAAGTATGGCTAATTTGCATAATCCGAAGCGAGTTTTGTTCTATACGGCTGTATGTATCAGGAATCAATCTGCTATGATAGCTCTCCAGTGATCGGGCTGCTGTGATTTTCATATGTTGATACTGCTTCTCTGCTCTTGGATCAGTGTAGGTTTAGTGATTCTGGGCGTTGTTGCGCCAGATCTGTTGCTGGTGATCCTGCAGTAGGTAAAATCTGCAGCTTTTCTTTTCCTCCTAATTACCTATTGGGATCCACATGATTTTCTCCATTTTCTTATGAACTAGACTTTTCTACAGTATTTTCTTTCCTTTTTTTTATCACTACTAACAATTACGAGTACCTAGCTACGTCTCGTATGTCTTATCCAAGTGATCCGGTTTTTGCATGTGCTGTGCATATACATAACTTCAGTTCTCCACATATGCCTTAGATATTGTCAAATAGCCAGCGGGAACCACATATGACTTCAGTTCACTCTCGCAAAAAAAAGGTGACGTTTTGATAATCTGTTTTATTGTTACATCTGCTTCACATGTTCTTCCGTTGTGTGTGTGTTCTATTTTTCCCTCACCCCGCAGGTTTGTTGTCTTCCACGTACGGACGAGAATACTCGAGGGTTCAGAAACAAAAGATGAGAGAAAAGATATTATGTAGCGTTTTCTACGATTTGCCATTTTTTGTCAGAGATGAATGATATATTGTTTTTGGCTTCTCCGTGGTGCATACAAAATCTGTAGCTTTCTTGCCATAATTTCCATGTACCCTGATATAAAGTTACATGGCTTCGTGAGAGGTCTTATACAGTATCATCGTAGTAGATTTTCCTTTCATGTCATATCCACCGTGTAGACATATAACAATGGGGATTTCTTTAGGAAAATAATGTTGCTGGTCGCAGGTAATCCATTGTAACATATAGTTTGTATTGATGAAAGTTTAGAAGAAATTTGATGCTTCCATATATTTATGATTCTACGTATGTTTATTACTTAGCCTATTTTGGTATCAAATCACATAGTTGTGGCTACAGTGAATTTCTACACTCTGTTATTTAACATGGCAATATGTATATGATGTATAATTGGTTGGCAGGGAGTAGTAAATACCCCTCTTTTCTCATAAAGTTATATGTGCAATTCTTCTTAGTTTATCTTTTATTTCAAGATATTTCTCCATTTGTTTTGCAAGAATTTGATGATGAATTGATGGTGCCTTCCTATTCTTCTAAACCTTTGTCATGACCCAGCTTTATCAGTTTCAGCACATCTGAAGTTTGTGTTAGTTCGAGCAAAAACGCAAGCATAACTGTTCAATGGGACCAAATTGAATTCAAATGTAGATGAAGCAAATAAAAATTCAAAATTAGTAGTTACTTTTCTATCAGCTATAATATTTGAGCTTCACAAGCGTTGTGATCCTATCACTTCCATCAAGCAAGCCAAAATCACATGTTTTGATTTCAAAATTCGAGCTACAAATATCCGCAGCAACGCGCAGGGTGTCATCTAGTTAAGGTAATAAAGGTGTACACCGGGCCAGGTCCACTAAAATGGAGCTAACGTAAACACGTAGTACGTGGTGCCGACGTGCGTGCATGCCGCAACGAGCAGTGTATAGATAGGGATTGCCCGTGCGTTCTCCCAGAATGGGCCGACCCATTATGCCGCCGCTCTAGATCGTGTTAATTAGTGCGCATGTGTAAGAATTTAACACATAACTTGTAGAGCAACTGGTATCTGCTACTCTTCTAACGGTGATGTCCTTTGTTCGAAACCCATTCAAGACAAAGCATATTTTTTGAAACTTTGAAAAATGTTGAAATTTACAAAAATGTTCAAAATTTAAAAATATAAATTTGAAAAATGTTGAGATCGAAAAATGTATAAAATTGATTTGTTTAAATTTAAAAATTGTTTTTTTTGGAAAAAGATCTTAGTGACTCTTACAATAGGTTAATTTGGAAGCCTAAACTCCCGTTGAAGATCCAAAGCTTTATGTGGCAGGTGTTTAGAAATGCTATTCCAACTAACAATATGCGCTGGCGGAAGTGGCCTGGTGACGAGGGATCACCTCGCCAATGCCTACGTATGGTAGACTTGGGTTTCGGGAGAGAGCGACGATGGAGATTCCGGGAGCGAGATTAGGCACACGACGTACCCAGCTTCAGGTCCCCTCGGTGGAGGATCCCTACGTGCTGCTTGCAATCTACTATATGATCATAAGTATGTTTACAGGGTGCCGCCGTAGGCGGAGCTATGTTGTCTATCTGTTTTTCCCCTTTCGCGGGTACCCTGGCTGGCTTTATATATGCCACCAGCCTAGGGTTTTACAAGAGTCCTAGTCGACTACTTCTTCGGGTTGCCTTGTTGGGCCTTCTCCATATTGGGTCTTCTCCATATTGGGCCGAGCTAGGTATACTAATAATGGGTACCCGAAGGGTATGCCCATGTCAGTAGCCCCCGAGTTTATAGGGAAGTCGAAGACTTGCGTAGAAACTCCAAGCATAACCATCTCCAGAGTCGAAGAAAATACAAGGCGAGGTCCATGTCGTAGATCATGTGTAGCGTAGATGATGTCGACGATTCTTGAAATTATCGGGTGCGCGGCAGCGCTCCCGATGGGAGTCTATGGGCAAGTGCTTGCACTTAGGCATAGACTCAAGTTGTACTACTCGATGAAGAACTTAACTATATTTCTGGAAGACTTGATGAAATCCATGTGCTCCCGATGGGAGTAGGCTCCACTCGAGTCGTAGAATCGAGTTGAGTCTACAAACCTTAATTGTCATAGATGATGTCGAAGTTCTTTTTCTATCGGGTGCGCGCCAGCGCTCCCGATGGGAGTAGCCCCCGAGGCTACAGCCAAGTGTTTGCACTTGGGTGTAGGCTCAACTTGCTTTTAATCGACACTACAATTTTTCCTCTTTCTTGTATCTTATCGGGAGGATGAACAATACTCTCGATAAGAGTAGCCCCCGAGCCTATGAGCAGGTGCTTGCACCTAGGCATAGGCTCGAGTTGTACTACTCAATAAACAACTTGGCACATCCCCTCTTTTTTATCGACTCTAGGTCTTTGCTATTTTTATTTGACATCCATATCTATATTGTACAGGGATAATGGTAATTGGGGCTAGTTCATCTGACGGATCAGGTACTAGTTAACTGCTCTAGTGGCAATCCGCAAAAACCTACTTCAAGATCACGTCCCTGGACATGATCTCGGGATACCGGTGTTAACTCGACAGTGCCGCTTAAGGTCTTACCATTCGTCGAGTCCCGACCATATTTTATCGGGTACCTAACGCGTCCGTTAGGATTTTTCTTCGTATCCGTTGATACGGATAAAAGTAGCAGAGCGCAGTCTTCGGCGATGCCACGCCCAGCAGAACGGATCCGGGGTCTTACCTTCGCAAATTTGCGGCATTCGAAATTGATCGCAACTTTGGCGTTCCGAGAATATATTGTCGAGTGCCTTGTTCTGGCTGATGCAATGACCCATTTTGCGGGTTCTTCTATATTTTTTTCTCGGGCTTGATGAGACAGCCGAATATATTGGTGCTTCTATATTGTCGTCAAGCACATCGCCGATGCTCTTGCTCAGAACAAATGACGAGTCAATGGACCCGAAGATTTGTCCATCCTCTTTTTTTTTTCTCCCCTTTTTTTTTTACTCCTCTTTTTTTTTTTTTTTTTTTTTTTTTTTTGGTTTCTCCTTGATGATAATTTCGTCGAGTTCCTCCCTCAGGAAAATTTCTTCGGGTCCTCCTTGAGGACAATTCTTCGGGTTCCTCCTTCAGGAAGATTTCTTCGGGTCCTATTTGAGGACAATTCTTCGGGTCCTCTCAAGATTTCGTCGGGTTCCTCCCTGAAAAGATTTCGTCGGGTGCTCTTTTTATTTCGTCGGGTTCCCTCTTATATACTTTGAAATTTGCTTTCTCCTACATAAATAAACAAACTTTTTCTATCTTTTCCTTGGCTCTCTTTTTCGCATGCGGTGTCAGATGCTCGAATTTGATGATATGTAAAGTGAATATATGCCGCGAAGCCCCCGAGTGTCGGGTGCGACGAAAGTAAACGATAATCAACTTTGTACAAAATAAAAGAACACTTAGCTTTTTTGGACACGACGGAGTCGATGCGATGAAGTCTTCGAGTGCCGAGAAGAAGTCGAGCTTAAGTAAAAACCACCAAATAACGAAAATAAATGCCGCCATATTGTTGATGAAGAAATAGCCGAGCCCACAAGCGCTGCTGGGGTGATATGATGATTATTGCTTAGATGCTGTGTCGTAGTTGCGACCCGAGGCGAAATCATGGTCGAGCCCCCGAGTGTTTGCTATGATATCGAAAGAAATTGATGGAGTCGCGGCGTCGTATAGGATAAAGCCATTTAGGATGAAGCCATTGTCCATAATATAATATGAGCCCATGAAGATGAATCCAAGATGAAGTATTTGAGATGAATCCATATTGAAGATTACGCCGTAAATATAGAGCATATATTAAAGATGAATCCGCCGATATCATAGAGGATGAATCCATTGACCCGAAGAATCCCGTAATAACCATATAAGATGAATCCATGATATCATAGAGGATGAATCCATTGACCCGAAGAATACCATAATAACCATAGAAGATGAATCCGCTGATATCATATAGGATGAATCCATTGACCCGAAGAATCCCGTAATAACCATAGAGGATGAATCCATTGACCCGGAAACACATCGGATAGTATTGTATAAGAGTAAACCAGTAATATCCGGAAATTCACCTCGTCGAAGAAAATAAATCCGCTTAAGCCGAAGAAAGTAACGCCACTGAGCCGGAGAAGATATATCCAGAGCCGAAGAAAAGAAATTCACCTAAGTAACCTAGTATCTTTGTGGTAACAAAATAATGGCACAACGCCAAGTGTCGGGTGTATTTGTTGTAATATTGTAACGGCACAGCCCCGAGTATTCGGGTGTGGCGAAAGTAAATGATAATTGACTCTCGAAAGAGGAACACTTAGCTCAGCTGCGACGAGGCAGATGTGGAGGCAGGTCGCATGGTAGACGCACTCGAAGTAGTTGCATGGCCCAGAAGATGGGTGATGTAGCCGCGAGACGCCCGCGACTGATGAGCACCCGAACATATCTAATCCGTGACAGGTGAGCCCAACAGCACGTGGCGGGTGTGCGACAGCGGGCGCGGTTGACCGAACAGAGTAATCGAAGTTTTGCTTCAATCTGCAGGTATATTACGGCGCAAAAAATCTACGCGCAAATAATAGTACGAGCCAAAAAATATTTGGCGAAATAAAATTTTGCGAGTAATGATTAATTAGAAGTATAGCACCTGGTATTTTTATCCGAATGGTCGTCGCCGATGAACTCGATGAGTGGTGAAGTAGTCGAAGATTTATTCCGATGATATGAAAAACGCCGATTTCCTGTTTCGTCTTGAAATCCATGTAACCCAATGACTTGTTGGTGATGGTATGTACCTATCGTGAAATAGCTGGCATATTGATCCGATCTCTTCCCATCTTTCTTTATTCCTTCCTTTACGTGATCATCCTTTGCACTCCATAAGAAGAAAAAAAAAATTTGCTCCCAGCTGGCCCCAAACGGGTGTGTAGATGCAATACGACATGATAGATTCTTTTTCTTCTGCCCAGTCACGCACGAAGCATCACGCACGTGAATATGCCGGCCGCACAATAGTTTGGTTGAGGCGGTGTCTATCAATCGCCGTAAAGAAACTTCTCGGATGCGCTGAAGTAGATGAATCACCAGATGAGATCTGGCCGCTGATGTTGATAATGGATCCCGCCCGAATAACAAAATCCAGTCGCCGCGATTCCCACAGACGGCGCCAATTGACGAGGGATCACCTCGCCAATGCCTACGTATGGTAGACTTGGGTTTCGGGAGAGAGCGACGATGGAGATTCCGGGAGCGAGATTAGGCACACGACGTACCCAGCTTCAGGTCCCCTCGGTGGAGGATCCCTACGTGCTGCTTGCAATCTACTATATGATCATAAGTATGTTTACAGGGTGCCGCCGTAGGCGGAGCTATGTTGTCTATCTGTTTTTCCCTTTTCGCGGGTACCCTGGCTGGCTTTATATATGCCACCAGCCTAGGGTTTTACAAGAGTCCTAGTCGACTACTTCTTCGGGTTGCCTTGTTGGGCCTTCTCCATATTGGGTCTTCTCCATATTGGGCCGAGCTAGGTATACTAATAATGGGTACCCGAAGGGTATGCCCATGTCACCTGGGGCTCAGGTTTCTTCCTTCTGTAAACCTGAGGAGTGTCAACACCCGGATTTTTAAGTCCAGATGCCTATTATGTCATACATCACAATCCCAGGAATATTGTTGTTGCGAGACATAATAGTTGAATATCATAGAGTCATCATTTATTACAACACATAATTGTCTTACAAAGGTAGATCACATGATCCAATATTACAATAGTAGTTGATCTATTGATCAATGAACATCACAAATAGCGGAAACGAAGTAGTAGTGGCTATCTAATCACATGCCAACGCTTGACGTCAGGAGCAGTCCTAGTTGTCGTAGACGTCCTGTTGTCCATCTTCCTCGTACTGCTGTTCACCTTCAAAGTTTGGCCATTTGAATAGCCAGGGACAAAGCCATGAGTACTTTTAAAGTACTCACAAACTAATACTAATGTAAGTACTTATCAGTTTTAGTAAGGGGGTGCTAAGCTCTAAGTTTATTTGCATAAAACCAATTTTAGTTCACAAACATTTAGTAAAAACCTCTTCATTTGCTAACTAACTCAACTGGGAACATTAGTGTCATTCCCACAACTCTGTTGTGATTCAAGTCAAATTCACCTTTCACCTTTCAAATTCAAGTCACAAGTCATATGTCACCGTTTTGAAAATGATCTGATGACGGAACAGTATGGCCTTTCCAATCGTCCATAACCGTGGACACGGCTATTCGAATAGTTTTACACTCTGCAGAGGTCGTACACTTGTGCCACAACATTTGCAATAATCCGTCAGGGTTAACTGGCCCTGATTTACCACACTCCGTGTGCGGACTACCAACCATAACCTTTCACTTACATACTCTAGTATAGGCACCTCTCCCCATGAGCTTGGTCTCCCAGTGAAGACAAACGGTCAACCTGGGAACTGCACAGGGCTTGGGCCGGACATTCACCTCGTTTCACGTCATTTCACATCATTTCACTTCCAACGGAGGCAGCCTCGGCATAACCCATATGACGTTTGTTTAGAGGGAACCCATACTAAAGCACATAAATTTCTAGTTAAGCCCTTACCCATGTTGGGTATTGTGGGGGTACTTTCAAATTGGAATGGTATCGCATCCAAACCCAACCATCAGCTTTTATGAAATTCACCAAGTCATTCACCAGTCATATTCACCTTCAAAATCTTTCAATAGAATGACTCATCATTCCAAGGTTTTCAAAGTCATTTCATTTCACATGTTCCCATCTAGAGTAGTCAATTTTATTTGTTTAGCACTAGCAACTAGTCATGAGGGGTGCTAACTTGCTTTGATTACTCTAGGCTAAATTTGATGCTCTTGTGCTACTCTAGACCAAGTGAATCATAAATCAAAAAGTAACTTTCATAAATCAACATCAATAAAGCTTGTAAGGTAAAAACTTGGGATAGGACTATTAAGCATAAAATAAAATGTGGTGATGCCTTGCTCTTGTAGAGCTTTGCATTTTGCAAGATTATTAGCTTGCAACAATATAACTTGCATTAGTCTAGCTTGCCTTGATTGGGGTAGTGATCAAAGTTCTCTTCTTCTTCCTCTTGGTAGAAAACCTCCTCTTCTTGATAGTCTCCGGTACTAGCGTCTATAAATGAATACGAGGATACAATCACCAAACAATACTTAAGTAGACTAAGTTAGCTTTAATGGCTCACACAAATGATCTAGCATCACTACTTAACATTGCTACCCAAAATTATGCTAGGGTCTTCTTATTTAGTGTTAGGAAAATAATTTCCTCTCATTGGAAATGTGGATTAGGGTTTCTCTTTAGTTTGGGAGAAATAATTTCCTCTCATTGAATCTTGTTAAGATTTAATCTCCTCAATTCATAAATGTGGGATCATGTTGACCAAGGTCAATACTTCACATTTATCATTTGAGAAAAATGAGTTAAATGAGATTCATCATCTCATGCAATTTAAATACTACTTGATTTAATATCCTTAAGTGAGCAAGTGTGAGATCATATAACTAAGGACATCACATTACTTCATAACACTTGGGAAGATGATTTAAATGAGGTGCTACACCTCATAGATTTGAAATCTTAATTTTTGAAATAGTTTAAATGGGCTAGTATTGACTACATAGCCAATTTTGGATTCTAGCCCATGATCATACAAAGTAACCATGTGATATTTTTACATAAACAATTAGATTTTGTGAAATGTGAATTATGGGAGGTGGAATCACCTCAAAATCATTTATGGTTGATTTTATAAATTTATTTGAAAACTGAAAACTCTCTGACTTGTTAATTTCACTATTCAAATTCTACAACAGATCTGAGGTTGAAATTAGTGTTGTTGGATTAAGCATTTCATAGGCTTTCCAACAATATAAGGTTGGTCAAAATTGGTTCATTAGATTTGAAACTATTTGAATTCTAGCAAGGGCCAGTATTTGAATTTAGCTAAATTGAATAATTCGTGTTTGAATTAAACGGGCTAGGCGGGAAAGGAGATGGGCCGAAACGAGGGAAAACGAACTGGGCTGGCCCAGTAATGCTTCAGCGCACCACGGGCCAACTGACAGGGTAGGACCTACTCGTCAGCGACTGTTAACAGCCGAAACGGTACCTCTGATCGTGGGCCGCGCGATTAGAACGACTATCGACGGTCGAGCGTCATCGTCGACGACGAGAAGCAGACGCGGGCACGGTGGAGGTAGGGGGTTGGCGGCGATCTGGGACTCCGGCGATGGTCGGCGATGAGGTAGGGTGATGTTGCGGATGATGGGGAAGCCAATGGTGGTCGCGGCAGCGGCGGGGGTAGACGAATTCGACGACGCCTTCTGCTTCTGCTCCGGCGGACTCCGGCGATCAATTAGCACGCTACCGGTGAAATTGGAAGGTGTCTGAGCTCGAGAAGGCTTAAGGATATGAGAGGAGGCGAGTGGAGTGAGGATTGGAGGCGCGGGTGCTCTCCTTTTATAGGAGCGTGAGGTGCTGCGAGGGTGCCGGTAGAGTCGACCATGGACGCGACGCTTCCGAGGCGCGAAGGGGCAAGGAGAAGGGTGCGTGAGATAGGTGACGTCTAGGCGGTGCTGGCGAGCCTGATGGCACGGCGAATGATGGTCTGAGGCAGGCTGGCGACGCTGGAGTCCTTGCAGTACCGTGGCGGTAGGGGTTTGATCATGGCGACGGCGACGGATCCTCCGCAGGCGATTGAGCATGTCCCTGGGCTAGCTGGAGGTGCGGTGAAGCTTGTTGCAGAAGTAGAGGGATAGGGGTTGACGGAGGCGACGGCACACGCGTGCGCTCTGGCGCGTCCAGGGCTATGTCTGGGCGCGCTCTGGCACGTCCTGGCGCGTCTGGGCGCGTCTGGACACGTCGCGTTCCAAGCGTGGGCGTGCACTTCTTTGGCCAGGGAGGGTACCAGCGTGCATGGTTGAGTGGAGGCTACCTATTTGACATGGTAAGGCTGGCCAGAGAGGGGTGGAGAGGATGAGTGGCAAGAGGGTCGGCATGGGTACGGCATGAGCTTGCTTTGATCATTTCTCTACTTTTATCAGGGCTATGGTGCTTGGTTGATGCAGAGGAGGTACCAGGGTTGTGATGATCACAAATGGAAAGGGGTTTAGCCCAAAATCCATTGGATTTTAGCATGTGTGCATAAAGTAAAATGATGCCTGCCAAGTGTTTGACAATATGGCCGCATGAAACTTTTTGTTGAATTTTGAAAATATTTTTGGTGAAGTTGATTCAAATATTCAAAGGAGTAGAATGGTGGTGGTGGTGGTCAAAATGGTGCTGGTTTGTGAGATTTCAAAAAGGGGGTTGATCTTCTCTTTGTTTCAAAGTCTCCACTTGTCATCTCTATTCTGGTCAACCTGGGCAGAGTCAACCTTAATGGTCAACATCAAACTGGTTCACCTTGACATGGTCTTGGATGAGGTGGAAAGTGTTGACCAAGTTTAGTTTAAGAATCTTCCAAACCAGGGGTGCAAAGTGAGTAAGATGTTAAAAAGTGACAAAGTGACCATTATCACATGTTAGTGGAATTTGATTTTTCCTTTGATTTGAATTGGGTTTCTTTGATGCAAAAGTGTGTGTTATTGATATCTAAGGGTTTCACAAGCAATGGCACAAGCAAATGAGGCCTTGGTTAAAGATTTGCATATTTGGCTAAATGTGTATGTGAGTGAGATTTCCATTTTCTCACTATTTTAATTCTCTCTATTTGATTTGCTTTTTCTTGACTCCAAAGGGATTCTTATTAGTTTAGGAACATTTCCAAACCATTGAAACCATTCCAAAAGGTCTAGTTCAAAGATTTGCAAAAATGGCCATAAACACATAAGAGGTGAAATTCCAATTTTTCTTAATCTTCTATTTTGTTCCTCTTGCTTTACTTGGGCATGGTTTAGGGTCCAATTAGTGTAAGATTAGGTTTAGAGATGGTTTCACACCATTTGGGCAAGGTAGGAGTGCATAGGACAAGATTTGGTAAAATGGCTAAGTGCCACATATGCTTCTTTGCATATGTTTAATTTCTTTTTATTTCTTTTTGTTTCACCTTGGTTTTTATTGGGGAAGTACTAGATTGGGTTTGTTGATGTTTTCAAAACATCTAATCAAGGTTGAAAAGCCTAGCTAAAAGTTTTACCAAAATAGCCCTAGGCACATATGCCCTTTTCTTATTTAATTTCTTTTTATTTTGATTTAACTTGGATGGTGAAAAGAATAGGGTTTAGGGTTAAGATCATTGCAAAGTAGTTTACACAAGCATCATGGCAATAGCACAAGAATTAAGCATGCTCACTATGTATTCAACTAAATTTAATAAAAGTTTTTGTCGGTTCCAAATTTTGGAAAAAGGGAAATTCATTTTCTTCTTGTTTGAAACTTTGGGATGTTACAAGGAGGGTGATGAATGTCTTTTTTTCACCTGTCCTATGGCTCGTGTAGTTTGGGCTACTCTTGGTAAAACCATTGATACTACCAGGTGTCCCAGCTTGTTATGGCCAGCAGTATCTCGGTTCCATGCTTTCCTACCTGGAGGTAATATAGCTTAGATGGTTGGTATAATTGTTGTGTGTTGGTCCATGTGGACCGTGAGAAATAAAGTAACTTTTGACGGTCAGATAGTAAGGAACCCAATGGAGGCAGTTTTCACGATGTGCTCGTTTCTGATGTGCTGGCAGGTCTCCAAGCAGGCGACATCAAGGGTGGTGCGCGACATTCAGGAGATCATGAATAGGACTGTGAAATTGTCCAAGAAGGCGAAGATGGTCAATGCTGGTGCTCGTGCCATGATCGGCGACTGATGGTTGTTGTTTCGTGCTGAAGATTTGTTTTGGTTGCTGTGAGGTCTCCCCTAGGGTTGGATCTCTGCTTTTTAATGTAGTTCCCTGTGTTGGTTCCTGTTGCTTGTAATTAACAGTCCATGTTGAACCTCTAGCGGTTGAATGGTGGTAACAGGTTTTAGCCCCATAGTGGCATCTCGACTTCGAGATGTCACAGTGGGTGTCCTGTTAGTGCCCCAATTCGCTTCTCTATCTCTTATCCCCGCTTTCTGGTTTGGTTAGATGTGTTGAACATTGTATTTTTTGTTTTATAAATGAGATGAAAAGGGGTGAGAAGCCCGATTGGAAAAAAAATGTTGTGTGCTGCTACTAGGAAGGCCAACGAGACAACCATGGTACGAGGCAAAACCTATACACCGACCAGGTCGGTGGCTACCGGCCACCGCACACCCCTGGTCGGGTATGGGCCAGGCCCATTAGTGTCTGTTTAGCCTGTAGCAGTTCGTTTTTCGTTTTGTTTTCTTTTTTCTTTTCTGGTTTCTTTTTCTGTTTTCTTTTTCTTTTTTCTATTTTCGGTTTTGTTTATATTTTTTTAGATTCGAAAATTTCAATTTTTAAAAATTGTTCAAATTCAAAAATGTTTAAATTCAAAAATGTTCAAAATTGAAAATCGTTCAAATCCGAAAACCGTTCAAATTCGAAAACCGTTCAAATTTGAAAACCGTTTAAATTTGAAATTTGTTCAAATTCGAAAATTGTTCTAATATGAAAATCGTTCAGATTCGAAAATTGTTCAAATATAAATTTTGTTCAAATTCAGAAATGTTCAAATTCGGAAATTGTTCATAGAGTAAAATACATTTTTGTTCAAATTTAAAAATGTTCAAATCTGAAAAATGTTCAGATTTTTAAAAAGTTATTTATTTTTAATTTGAATTTTTTAATTTTGACAAATGTTCAGATTTTTTTAAATTCTTTTAAAAAAGAAAACAAACAACAGAAAATAAAAAGAAACGAAAAGAAAAAAACGCATTACCTGATGTTGGGCCGCGGCCCAGCTAGCTACCCGGAACGCGCGAGGGTGTGCGGCATCCTCCCAGCGCCGACCAGGTCGGTGTCGAGGGCGCCCCATGGTACGATGCGTCTCTTGTTCTGGGCCATTGGCGGAGATCCATGTCGTGCATGTTCCCTGTAACTGATCCACCGGGGTCAGGACAGTTTCAGATCGAGGCTGTCTGGAATGGAGGTCTCTTTTTTAGGTAAACACGTACTTATATTACTATATTAGGTCACCAAACTGTCTTATTAAAAACCTTCTAGTGCCCTTCTGTTAGTAGTTGTCGTCCTAGAACTTCTTGTCTTTTGTCTATTTAGACGATTTTGTTCCGTATATGAATTCTGGATATTTAAGGCTTATACTCCGTATTTGTGAAACAGTGGATGGTTTGGTTTCGTTTTTGTGGCACCATGACTGGGAGATATACGCGCCATGGATGCTCATCGGGAAGTTGCTTCGGATGATGGCAATCAGAAGCAAGTTATGGTAATACAGCTGGTGAGCACCGCTGACCAGCAGCGTAGTGGTGGGGAGTGCTAAGCAGAGTTCTAAGCTGCTAGGCTCACTTCACTTGGGAAAGAAGAAGAGGAGGAATTTTGAGGTTGCAATAGTTAAGCATGACTTGGTTGTGATATGTAATGTGCTGCTGCTGCTGCTGCTACTACTACTTCTATTAATAGATATTCTGTAGTGCACTGGAGCAATTCAGTCAAGCTGTGCAGAGTTATCAACTATTTATAGCATACATCTGTTTTGGACAGGGCCGGGAAAAAAATGTACTGCCCAGAATTAGGTGCAGCTGGTGCTGGGCGCCTCTGGTTGCATTTGCAGCCGGCCGTCTAGTTTGGGGATGGCATGGCATGGCACGCATGGATTCCGGCCACCAATGGGGGCTAGCTCGCCGTGCGTGCCGAGTTGAGGATCGAATTGGGTTGGATGCTTGGGCGAGAGTTCTTTCTATCCGATGGCGTAGAACAGAATTTGCTCAAGCATTCGATCCGCAGCTCCTCCATTTCATCCTAGGATTAATAATTCCAATCAACAAGGATATCGACATACATACAAACGATGGGCATCTTGTGCTGTTTCCAGTCCGGCGCCGACAAACTTGACGATGCTGCTGCGCCAAATAAGAAGCAGACATCGTCGGATGGCGGCCTGGCCACCCTTGTCAACGAAATGGTCGCAGGATCAGGTATACAGTTCATCTTAATGCATGCGCGACTGGATGGAGGCCTAGCTTGGCGGAAGAAGAACGTTTGTTTGTCGTGCTCCGTGTCTTGCTTAGCTAGGGTAGTGTTTTTTTTTTGTATCGATATAGTAATAATGAATTACTACTGCAATAATGTATCTGAATAATGCAGTGACGTACCAACACAACAGGCGTGTGGCGGAGGAGCTCCTTGGGATGAACAAGGAGGAGGCGGCGGCGACGACGCGAGCCTTCACTTACCACGAGTTGTGGGAGGCCACGGGCGGGTTCCGTGTGGAGTCGATGCTGGGCGAAGGCGGATTCGGTCCTGTGTACCGTGGTCGGCTTCAGGACGGCGGCCGTGCGGTGGCGGTCAAGCAGCTGGACCGCAACGGCGTGCAGGGCACGCGGGAGTTCCTAGTGGAGGTGCTGATGTTGAGCATGCTCCACCACGACAACCTCGTCACCCTCGTCGGCTATTGCGCCGACGGGGCCGACCACCGCATGCTCGTCTATGACTACATGCCGCATGGCTCGCTCGAGGACCACCTCCTAGACCTCCCGCCCTCGGCCCCAGGGCTCGACTGGTGCACGCGCATGCGCGTCGCCCAGGGCGCCGCCAAAGGGCTCGAGTACCTCCACGACGCCTCCCGCCGCCCTGGCCCGCCCGTGATCTACCGCGACTTCAAGGCCTCCAACATCCTACTCGACGCCGGGTTCAACGCCCGCCTATCTGACTTCGGCCTCGCCAAGGTGGGTCCCGTCGGTGACCGGACCCACGTCTCCACCAGGGTCATGGGCACCCGTGGCTACTGCGCCCCGGAGTACGCTTTGACAGGGAAGCTCACGCCCATGTCCGACGTCTATAGCTTCGGCGTCGTCCTCCTCGAGATCATCACCGGACGGAGGGTACTCGACGCGGACAGGCGGCCCGACGAGCAGAACCTTGTGGCATGGGCCATGCCCAGATTCAAGAACAAGAGGAGGTTCAAGGAGATGGCCGACCCGCTCCTTGGGGACGCCTACCCGATAAAGGGGCTCTACCAGGCGCTCGCCATCGCCGCCATGTGCCTCCAGGAGGACGCCACCATGCGACCCGCCATCTCCGACGTCGTCACCGCCCTAGAGTACCTCACCGGTCACCCTCCTCCCCGTCCATGTACTACTACTACTCGTGATGACGTCGCCGATACGGCAGACTAACTAAACTGTAATGCAAAATTTTCTTCTTCGATTTTCACATGGATTTTTGTTGTGTAACCGTATATATTATTAGTTTGTTGAGAAGAAGCCCTAAACGTGTAGCAGTTCAACGCGCTTTTTCTAGAGGAACCGGTTCCTACCGGACCTCCAGGTCCAGCTACCGCGTCGTCCAATCGTGCGTGCGTCGTGATGCGGACAAGACGAACTGAGTATATATATGGATTTGTGTCTGCTGGTATTGGCCGAAGCCTCGTCGATTGGTGGATACGCCCGACAGCACACTACCATATAATACTTGCCCGGCCTAGACGTATAATTTTCTTTTTCTTCAAGCGACCCAACCAAGGGATCGATTTTCATTATCGAGGATAACGAAAACAACAGTATTTCCAAAAACAAAAGGAGAGAAAGGGGGGAGGGACGCCGCCTACTGCTAGCGTTTTAGAAAAGTTATTTACAGGCTAGAAAACAACCACAGTTTACATGAAACGGAAGTGGCAACATGCCAGGATGAGGTCAGCCAAAGCCTGAGCCAAAAGCCCAAAACTAACAACAAGAACTCAACAAAAGAAGCCATCTATCTCTAGGTCTAGGAGGGGGTAGCAGCAACAACATCGAGCGACATCTCCAGCATCGTCGTCTCTCCAGGTTTCTTTTCCTCCAGGCGAGGCGGGTCACTAGGGACGGCATTTCCAGAAGCAGAACCATTCCCTGTCGAGGCCAACCGCATAAGGCTGTCAGCTCCAGCCTGAATGTCAGCGGCGTCCTTCTCTCCATGGAGCCCTGCCCAATAGTTCATAAACACAACAGCGTAACTAATTAGCTCAAAAGGCAAGTTAATCAGTTTGTTTTCAAAGCAAGCTCTATTTCTTAATTTCCAAACAACCCAACAGATTGCTATCAAGCCAGCTATCTAAGTGTTGCGGCTTGTAGGGACAAACTTTGGAAACTACCAGAAAAATTGGGAGAAACTCCCAGGACGAGTAGGAGAGTTTATGGCAGTAACAACAACACTCCAAACAAACTTAGCAGACACACAGCCAAGGAACAAGTGGCTGATTGTCTCATGTTCTCTACAGAACTGGCACAGAGGATTTCCTGACCAGTTGCGCTTGATCAAATTGTCTTTGGTGGCAATGACATTGTGCCAAATTGATCAAAGCCAAAACTTTATTTTCAAAGGGATTCTACCCTTCCACAGTTGGCAAAAGGATCGGTCAATACCATTCTTGCACAGGTGTTTGTAAACAGACTTAACAGAGAATTTGCCATCCTTAGACCATTTCCAGCGTGGATTATCTTTTGCCTAGGATAAATTTATTTGATTCATCAGCTGTATCATCCTAGCTTCTTGCAGAATCAGATCAGGTGTCAACCACCTCCTGGAGGAAAAAATCCAGCTCATAGCAGCTGCACCAGCAACAGTAATAGTTTGTTCATTGCAAATATTGTACAAGTCAGGGAACATATCTTTGAGAGGACTAACACTACACCAGGAATCACCCCAGAAACTGGTCAATGCACATCTCCCCACCTGCATCCTTCTGCCACAGATATATCTCTTACCTGTAGCATATCTACCCACAAGGGAGAGTCTCCAGGTCTGTGCTTGGTATAATAAACCCCAGAACCCTTGAGATATTTTAAATTCATAAAATCTTGCCGAGGGCCAGAATCATGCTCTAATTTCCACCACCACTTGCACATCAAGTTGATATTGAATTTGAGTAAGTCCTTCACACCCAGGCCACCATTTGATTTTGGTTTACATATCCATTTCCATTTCACAAAGTGATATTTCCTCTTGTCAGCACTACCAGCCCAGAAAAAGGACATGATAGGTCTATCCATTTGTTCTATATTTGTTTTGTGCAAAAGTCTCAAAGACATTTGATAAACAGCAGTACTGGACAGGCAAGCATCAGATTTCACCAATCTCCCCCCCCCCAACAGACATGGAGTTTCCTATCCACCCACTCATTTTCTTCTTTGTTTTATCCCCAAGGAACCCCATTTCTGCAACAGTAGACCTCGTGGCCCAAACTGGAGTCCCAGATATTTGTTAGGCCAACTACCTCTCTGGCAATTGAACAGGTCAGCAAAGAAGTTATGTTTAGTGTCATCCTCCAAAATCATCATCACCTCACTCTTCTCAAAGTTGATTTAGGGGGACAATAAATTAGTCCGTACTGCTCGATTGGGACATCTTGACCTAGCTAGCTTTGAGGTGCCAAAGTCAGCGAGCAGATCTGGATTTAGGGGGCACTGTTCTTCTTCTATAGCGAACATGGGCGGACAAGCTGTATAGCGAACAAATAAGTGATTTCCTTTTGCTCTTTTCCCCTGTCCAAATCTTATGTGTCGTTGCCTATTCGACGGTGCCTCGGAGGAGGGATCCTCACGAGGGGGAGAAGAAGTAGGGGCCGTAGGGCAGAGAGTCCTCGGGACGGTGGTACGCGATTTACCCAGCTTCGGAACACCTGCTCGACGACAGGGCCTACTGCTGCTTGTCGGGAATTATATGGGCGCTTTCGCGTTGTTACAATTAGTTGTGGTCGTCCCTCTAGGGCTCCCGGGATCCGGCTTATAAAGGCGCACGGATCTAGGTGTTGGAGAAATGCCCAAGAGGCAATAATAAAATGGTTATTATAATATATCTTTGTGTTTATGATAAATGTTTGCATACCATGCTATAAGTGTATTAACCGAAACATTGATACATGTGTGTTATGTAAACAACAAGGAGTCCCTAGTAAGCCTCTTGTATAACTAGCTTGTTGATTAATAGATGATCATGGTTTCGTGATCATGAACATTGGATGTTATTAATAACAAGGTTGTGTCATTACATGAATGATATAATGGACACACACCCAAATAAGCATAGCATAAGATCATGTCATTAAGTTCAACTTGATATTAGCTTCCGATACATACTTACCTAGTCCTTTGATGCCTACGGGAGCTTCTATTCTTGTAGACAGTGTTGGGCCTCCAAGAGCAGAGGTTTGTAGAACAGCAGCAAGTTTCCCTTAAGTGGATCACCCAAGGTTTATCGATCTCAGGGAGGAAGAGGTCAAAGATATCCCTCTCATGCAACCCCGCAACCACAAAGCAAGAAGTCTCTTGTGTCCCCAACACACCTAATAGGTGCACTAGTTCGGCGAAGAGATAGTGAAATACAGGTGGTATGAATAAGTAGTAGCAACGGCACCGGAAAAGTGCTTTGCCCGGGACGATGAAACAAGCAGTAGTAACTCAGCAGTAGTAACGCAGTAAAACAGTAACAAACAGCGATAGCAGTATTTAGGAACAAGGCCTAGGGATTAGACTTTCACTAGTGGACACTCTCAACATTGATCACATAATAGAATAGATAAATGCATACTCTACACTCTTGTTGGATGATGAACACATTGCGTAGGATTACACGAACCCTCAATGCCGGAGTTAACAAGCTCCACAATAATGCTCATATTTTAGTAACCTTTAGTGTAAGATAGATCAAAAGACTAAACCAAGTACTAACATAGCATGCACACTCGTCACCTTCATGCATATGTAGGAGGAATAGATCAC
The DNA here is from genome assembly GCF_022539505.1 of Lolium rigidum. Taxonomy (NCBI): domain Eukaryota; kingdom Viridiplantae; phylum Streptophyta; class Magnoliopsida; order Poales; family Poaceae; genus Lolium; species Lolium rigidum. Next base: position 267,320,025 of record NC_061512.1, read on the forward strand.
ATCAATATTATCATAGCAATGGTTAACTTCGCAATCTACAAGAGATCATGATCATAGCATAAACCAAGTACTAACACGGTGCACACACTCGTCACCTTTGCACACGTGCGGGAGGAATAAAACTACTTTAATAACATTGCTAGAGTAGCACATAGATAAATTGTGATACAAACACATTGCAATCATAAAGAGATATAAATAAGCACCTCACTATGCCATTCAACAGGTGAATAAGTATTCTCGTGAAATATAGCCTAAGAGACCCACACGGTGCACACACTTGTCACCTTTACACACGTGGGACAAGGAGTCTCCGGAGATCACATAGGTAAAACTCACTTGACTAGCATAATGACATCTAGATTACAAGCATCATCATATGAATCTCAATCATGTAAGGCAGCTCATGAGATTATTGTATTGAAGCACATAGGAGAGAGATGAACCACATAGCTACCGGTACAGCCCCGAGCCTCGATGGAGAACTACTCCCTCCTCATGGGAGCAGCAGCGGTGATGAAGATGGCGGTGGAGATGGCAGCGGTGTCGATGGAGAAGCCTTCCGGGGGCACTTCCCCGCTCCGGCAGGGTGCCGGAACAGAGACTCCTGTCCCCCAGATCTTGGCTTCGCGATGGCGGCGGCTGTGGAAGGTTTTCCGTATCGTGGTTCTTCGCATCAGGGGTTTCGCGACGGAGGCTTTCTATAGGTGAAGAGGCGGCGCAGGAGGGTCGAAGGGGTGGCCACACCATATGGCGGCGCGGCCGGGGCCGGGCCGCGCCGGCCTATGGTCCGGGGGCCCGGTGCCCCCCTCCGGTCCTTCCCGGGTGTTCTGGATGCTTCCGGTGAAAATAGGAACCCGGGTCTTGATTTCGTCCAATTCCGAGAATATTTCGTTACTAGGATTTCGAAACCAAAAACAGCAGAAAACGAGAACCGGCACTTCGGCATCTTGTTAATAGGTTAGTTCCAGTAAAATGCACGAATATGACATAAAGTGTGCATAAAACATGTAGGTATTATCAATAATATGGCATAGAACATAAGAAATTATCGATACGTCGGAGACGTCTCAAGCATCCCCAAGCTTAGTTCTGCTCGTCCCGAGCGAGTAAAACGATAACAAAGATAATTTCTGAAGTGATATGCCATCATAACCTTGATCATACTATTTGTAAACATATGTAGTGGATGCAGCGATCAAAACAATGGTAATGACATGAGTAAACAAGTGAATCATAAAGCAAAGACTTTTCATGAATAGTACTTCAAGACAAGTATTAATAAGTCTTGCATAAGAGTTAACTCATAAAGCAATAAATCAAAGTAAAGGCATTGAAGCAACACAAAGGAAGATTAAGTTTCAGCGGTTGCTTTCAACTTGTAACATGTATATCTCATGGATAATTGTCAACATAGAGTAATATAACAAGTACAATATGCAAGTATGTAGGAATCAATGCACGAGTTAATCACAAGTGTTTGCTTCTTGAGGTGGAGAGAGATAGGTGAACTGACTCAACATAAAAGGTAAAAGAATGGTCCTTCAAAGAGGAAAGCATTGATTGCTATATTTGTGCTAGAGCTTTTATTTTGAAAACATGAAACAATTTTGTCAACGGTAGTAATAAAGCATATGAGTTATGTACATTATATCTTACAAGTTGCAAGTCTCATGCATAGTATACTAATAGTGCCCGCACCTTGTCCTAATTAACTTGGACTACCGGATCTTTGCAATGCACATGTTTTGACCAAGTGTCACAATGGGGTACCTCCATGCCGCCTGTACAAAGGTCTAAGGAGAAAGCTCGCATTTTGGATTTCTCGCTTTTGATTATTCTCAACTTAGACATCCATACCGGGACAACATGGACAACAGATAATGGACTCCTCTTTAATGCATAAGCATGTGGCAACAATTATTATTCTCATATGAGATTGAGGATATATGTCCAAACTGAAACTTCCACCATGAATCATGGCTTTAGTTAGCGGCCCAAAGTTCTTCTCTAACAATATGCATGCTCCAACCATGAAGGTGGTAGATTTCTCTTGCTTCAGACAAGACGGACATGCATAGCAACTCACATGATATCCAACAAAAAATAGTTGATGGCGTCCCCAGAAACATGGTTATCGCACAACAAGCAACTTAATAAGAGATAAAGTGCATAAGTACATATTCAATACCACAATAGTTTTTAAGCTATTTATCCCATGAGCTATATATTGCAAAGGTGAATGATGGAATTTTAAAGGTAGCACTCAAGCAATTTACTTTGGAATGGCGGATAAATACCATGTAGTAGGTAGGTATGGTGGACACAAATGGCATAGTGGTTGGCTCAAGTATTTTGGATGCATGAGAAGTATTCCCTCTCGATACAAGGTTTAGGCTAGCAAGGTTATTTGAAACAAACACAAGGATGAACGGTACAGCAAAACTCACATAAAAGACATATGGTAAACATTATAAGACTCCATACCGTCTTCCTTGTTGTTCAAAACTCAATACTAGATGTTAACTAGACTCTAGAGAAACCAAATATGCAAACCAAATTAACAAGCTCTAAGTATTTCTTCATTAATGGGTGCAAAGTATATGATGCAAGAGCTTAAACATGAGCACAACAATTGCCAAGTATCACATTATCCAAGACATTATAGCAATTTACTACATGTATCATTTTCCAATTCCAACCATATAACAAATTAACGAAGAAGAAACTTCGCCATGAAAATTAAAAGCTAAGAACACATGTGTTCATATGAACCAGCGAGCGTGTCTCTCTCCCACACAAGCATTTATTCAAACAAAAACAAAAACAAAAGCACACAGACGCTCCAAGTAAAGTACATAAGATGTGGCCGAATAAAAATATAGTTTCAAGAGAAGGAACCTGATAATTTGTCGATGAAGAAGGGGATGCCTTGGGCATCCCCAAGCTTAGACGCTTGAGTCTTCTTATAATATGCAGGGGTGAACCACCGGAGCATCCCCAAGCTTAGAGCTTTCACTCTCCTTGATCATAGTATATCATCCTCCTCTCTTGACCCTTGAAAACTTCCTCCACACCAAACTCGAAACAAACTCATTAGAGGGTTAGTGCATAATCAAAAACTCACATGTTCAGAGGTGACACAATCATTCTTAACACTTCTGGACATTGCTCAAAGCTACTGGAAGGTAATGGAACAAAGAAATCCACCCAACACAGCGAAAGAAGCAATGCGAAATAAAAGGCAGAATCTGTCAAAACAGAACAGTCCGTAAAGACGAATTTTAAAAGGGCACCAGACTTGCTCAAATGAAAATGCCCAAATTGAATGAAAGTTGCGTACATATCTGAGGATCACTCACGTAAATTGGCATAATTTTCTGAGTTACCTACAGAGAATTAGACCCAGATTCGTGACAGCAAAGAAATCTGGAACTGCGCAGTAATCCAAATCTAGTATTTACTTTACTATCAAAGACTTTACTTGGCACAACAAAACATAAAACTAAGATAAGGAGAGGTTGCTACAGTAGTAAACAACTTCCAAGACACAAATGTAAAACAAAGTACTGTAGCAAAATAACACATGGGTTATCTCCCAAGAAGTTCTTTCTTTTTAGCCATTAAGATGGGCTCAGCAGTTTTTATGATGCACTCGCAAGAAATAGTAGTTGAAGCAAAAGAGAGCATCAAGAGGCAAATTCAAAACAAATTTAAGTCTAACATGCTTCCTATGCAGAGGCATCTTGTACACAAATGAATTCATGAAGAACAAAGTGACAAGCATGAGAGGATAAAACAAGTATAGCTTCAAAAATTTCAGCACATAGAGAGGCATTTTAGTAACATGAAAATTTCTACAACCATATTTTCCTCTCTCATAATAACTTTCAGTAGCAACATGAGCAAACTCAACAATATAACTATCACATAAATAATTCTTATCATGAGTCTCATGCATAAAGTTATTACTCTCCACATAGGCATAATCAATTTTATTAGTTGTAGTGGGAGCAAATTCAACAAAGTAGCTATCATTATTATTCTCATCATCAAATATAGGAGGCATAGTATAATCAAAGAAAATTTTCTCCTCAATGCTTGGGGAACTAAAAATATCATGAAAACCAGCTTCCCCAAGCTTAGAACTTTCTATATCATTATCAACAATGGTGTTCAAAGCGTTCATACTAATATTACTACCAAGCATGCAAATAAGATTTCATAGGTTTTTTAATTTTCGCATCAACAATCCATGTTTTAAATCAGGAAATAGAATAAGAAGCTCATTGTTGTCCATTATGCCAAACTAGTGTAAACAAGAAACAAAAAGATGCAATTGCAGGATCTAAAGGAAATAGCTTCGAGCACGCACACAACGGCGCCGTAAAAATACTTTACCCGGGACCGTAGTATGAGTGCCTTTTTACCTTTCCTCCCCGGCAACGGCGCCGGTAAAAGTGCTTGATGCCTACGGGAGCTTCTATTCTTGTAGACAGTGTTGGGCCTCCAAGAGCAGAGGTTTGTAGAACAGCGAGCAAGTTTCCCTTAAGTGGATCACCCAAGGTTTATCGATCTCAGGGAGGAAGAGGTCAAAGATATCCCTTTCATGCAACCCTGCAACCACAAAGCAAGAAGTCTCTTGTGTCCCCAACACACCTAATAGGTGCACTAGTTCGGCGAAGAGATAGTGAAATACAGGTGGTATGAATAAGTAGTAGCAACGGCACCAGAAAAGTGCTTTGCCCAGGACGAGTAAACAAGCAGTAGTAACGCAGCGAAGAGTAACGCAGATAAAACAGTAAACAAACAGCGATAGCAGTATTTAGGAACAAGGCCTAGGGATTAGACTTTCACTAGTGGACACTCTCAACATTGATCACATAACAGAATAGATAAATGCATACTCTACACTCTTGTTGGATGATGAACACATTGCGTAGGATTACACGAACCCTCAATGCCGGAGTTAACAAGCTCCACAATAATGCTCATATTTTAGTAACCTTTAGTGTAAGATAGATCAAAAGACTAAACCAAGTACTAACATAGCATGCACACTCTGTCACCTTCATGCATATGTAGGAGGAATAGATCACATCAATATTATCATAGCAATGGTTAACTTCGCAATCTACAAGAGATCATGATCATAGCATAAACCAAGTACTAACACGGTGCACACATCGTCACCTTTGCACACGTGCAGGAGGAATAAAACTACTTTAATAACATTGCTAGAGTAGCACATAGATAAATTGTGATACAAACACATTGCAATCATAAAGAGATATAAATAAGCACCTCACTATGCCATTCAACAGAGTGAATAAGTATTCCGTGAAATATAGCCTAAGAGACCCACACGGTGCACACACTGTCACCTTTACACACGTGGGACAAGGAGTCTCCGGAGATCACATAGGTAAAACTCACTTGACTAGCATAATGACATCTAGATTACAAGCATCATCATATGAATCTCAATCATGTAAGGCAGCTCATGAGATTATTGTATTGAAGCACATAGGAGAGAGATGAACCACATAGCTACCGGTACAGCCCCGAGCCTCGATGGAGAACTACTCCCTCCTCATGGGAGCAGCAGCGGTGATGAAGATGGCGGTGGAGATGGCAGCGGTGTCGATGGAGAAGCCTTCCGGGGGCACTTCCCCGCTCCGGCAGGGTGCCGGAACGAGACTCCTGTCCCCCGGATCTTGGCTTCGCGATGGCGGCGGCTCTGGAAGGTTTTCCGTATCGTGGTTCTTCGCATCAGGGGTTTCGCGACGGAGGCTTTATATAGGCGAAGAGGCGGCGCAGGAGGGTCGAAGGGGTGGCCACACCATATGGCGGTGTGGCCAGGGCCTGGGCCGCGCCGGCCTATGGTCTGGGGGCCCAGTGCCCCCCTCCGGTCCTTCCCGGTGTTCCGGATGCTTCCGGTGAAAATAGGAACCTGGGTCTTGATTTCGTCCAATTCCGAGAATATTTCGTTACTAGGATTTCTGAAACCAAAAACAGCAGAAAACAGGAACGGGCACTTCGGCATCTTGTTAATAGGTTAGTTCCAGAAAATGCACGAATATGACATAAAGTGTGCATAAAACATGTAGGTATCATCAATAATATGGCATAGAACATAAGAAATTATCGATACGTCGGAGACGTATCATCCTTCGACCATGAGATCATGTAAATCACTTATACTGGAAGGATACTTTGATTACATCAAACGCCACTGCGTAAATGCATGGTTATAAAGGTGGGATTAAGTATTCGGAAAGTATGAGTTGAGGCATATGGATCAAGAGTGGGATTTGTCCATCCTGATGACGGATAGATATTCTCTGGGCCCTCTCGGTGGAATGTCGTCTGATTAGCTTGCAAGCATGTGAATAGTTCACAAGAGATGATATGCCACGGTACGAGTAAAGAGTACTTGTCGGTAACGAGGTTGAACTAGGTATGGAGATACCGATGATCGAACCTCTGACAAGTAAAATATCGCGAGACAAAGGGAATCGGTATCGTATGTAAATGGTTCAATCGATCACTAAGTTATCGTTGAATATGTGGGAGCCATTATGGATCTCCAGATCCCGCTATTGGTTATTGGTTGGAGAGAAGTCTCAACCATGTCTGCATAGTTCACGAACCGTAGGGTGACACACTTAAGGTTTGATGACGTTTTAAGTAGATATGAAATATGGAATGGAGCTCGAATGTTGTTCGGAGTCTCGGATGGGATCCAAGACATCACGAGGAGGTTCGGAATGGTCCGGAGAATAAGATTCATATATGGGAAGTCATTTTCCAGGGTTCGGAAAAAGTCCGGTGTTTTGACTGGAGCTTCTAGAAGGTTTTGGAAGGACCGGAATAGTCCAGAATATTGTGGAAGGTTCCGGAAGTGTCCGGGACGACCCGGACTATCTAAGGAAGTCCGGAGGGTTCCATAATAGGTGTATCCATGTTTTCCTTAAGGGTTAAGAAGTTTCCCGTAAAGCAGATTCGGATTTGGCAATAGAGTCCTAGTTCTAGTAGGTTTCGGCTGACAGAAACCTACCGGAACTCTCCCAAACTTTGGGGGCAGGTCTTGGACGACCCAAGGACCTTTTCCACCTATAAAAAGAGGGCAAGGGGAGCCCCAAGAGCTACACAAGTCGCAGCCCTAGCTCCTCCTCTCCCAAACCCTAGCAACTACCTCCTCCTTCTTCTTCCGCAGCGCTTACGGTGAAGCTCTGCCGGAGATCTCCACCACCACCGTCACCACGCCTTCGTGCGGGCGGGATTCCGAGGAGGATCTACTACATCTGCTGCCCGCTGGAACGGGGATAAGAAGGTCGTCATCAACACCGAACGTGTGACCGAGTACGGAGGTGCTGCCCGACTGTGGCACCGTCAAGATCTTCTACGCGCTTTTGAAAGCGGCAAGTGATCATCTTCTTCAACAACGAGATCTAATCTCGTAGGCTTTGGAAATCTTCATAGGTTAGTCTCGTGATCTTCTCGTTGCTCCCATCTACTAGATTGCATCTTGGCTTGGTTTTCGTTCTTGCGGTAGGAAACTTTTTGTTTTCTATGCTACGAATCCCATCAGTGGTATCAGAGCCGTGTCTATGCATAGATTGGTTGCATGAGTAGAACACAATTGTTTTGTGGGCGTTGATGCTTTGTTATCTTTAGTTCGTGTACTTTGCATCTTGCGGCATGGTGGGATGAAGCGGCCCAGGTTAACTTTACATGACCGCGTTCATGAGATTTGCTCCACGCTCGACATGCAACTTGTATTGCATAAGTGGCTTTGCGGGTGTCTGTCTCTCCCACCATAGTGAAGATTCAATTTACTCTTTATATTGACAACACTAGTATCACCGTTGTGGTTCATGTTCGTAGGTAGTGGATCTTACTCGAAAATCCTAAACCACGTAAAATATGCAAACCAAATTAGAGGCGTCTAACTTGTTTTTGCAGGGTTTGGTGATGTGATATGGCCATGATGTGATGATGAATATGTATGAGATGATCATTATTGTACTGTGGCAACAGGCAGGAGCCTTATGGTTGTCTTTATATTTCATGTTGAGTATTATTTCAAAGTAGTTGTAATAGTTGCTACATGCGGTGAACAACCATGAAGACGGCGCCATGGACCTTGACGCTACGCCGACGATGATGGAGATCATGCCCGTTGATGATGGAGATCAAGTCCGTGCTTTGGAGATGAAGATCAAAGGCGCAAAGACTAAAGGGCCATATCATATCACGTTATGAATTGCATGTGATGTTAATCCTTTATGCATCTTATTTTGCTTAGATCGCGACGGTAGCATTATAATATGATCCCTCACATTAATATCAAGATAATAAAGTGTTCTCCCCTCGTATGCACCGTTGCTACAGTTCGTCATTTCGAAACATCTCGTGATGATCGGATGTGATAGACTCTACGTTCACAAACAACGGGTGTAAGCCATGTTTGCACACGCGGAATACTTGGGTTTGCTTGACGAGCCTAGCATGTACAGACATGGCCTCGGGACAACGGAAACCGAAAGGTTGAACACGAGTCATATGGATGATATGATCAACATGTTGATGTTCACCATTGAAGCTACATCATCTCACGTGATGATCGGTTTTGTTGTAGTGGATGTGGATTGTGTACCACTAAACAACTATGAGGGATGTTGTATTAAGTGGGAGTTCATTAGTAATTATATTAAAACATGAACTAATTATCATGAACATAGTCTGAATAGTATTTTGAATTAAATTTGTAGAATTGGCATCCGTTTTCTACCATGCGCTAGTCTTGTAATTGAGATAGAAATGCTGTTAAGTCTGACAAGAAACTTTACGGACTGGTACCGTATTGTTAAAGAATCAATAAATGATTAAGTCCTATTGCAAACTTTTGGTAAACCTCACATTATTGATTCAAAGAACAATGGTTTCAATTAGTACCTAAAATCATCTTGTCTCTGTGAAACTAGAAGTTCAAATCTGTTTGAAAAGTAAGGAGCTGAAAATTTTGTTTTCAGAAATAAGCGAGGTATGAGATATATGTGATATCTAAGACCATATTGCAAGGTGATAGAATATAATTTGGTGAGACTACATAAACTCATAAGTTTTATGGGAATGTACGAAGGTTGAAGACGACATGCGTCCCAATCCTCCAACTATTGGGGCACTAACGTAATTCGCATATCCCTGAAATGATCGTCCTTAGTATGCACCGTTGCTAAGACTCATCGTTTCGAAGCATCACATGATGATCGGGTGTTATAGATTCTACGTGTGCATACAACGGGTGCAAACCAGATTTGCACATGCGAATACTGAGGTTAAATTTACGAGCCTAGCATGTACATACATGGTCTCGGAAAGTCATCATGATATGATGGATAAAATTATGAGTGAAATTGTTCATCATATTACAAAGTTACTAATAGTGAAATCTGGAACACTTGTCATATGATGATCAACTTCAAAGTAAGAACCTCAAGGTTATTGGTATTTGACCAACAAACCTAGAAGTTATTGATGTTGAAGTGTTTTTCTGAATAATGAGGAAAGCTAAAAGAGAAACTATAAAAGATTATTGGCAGAAAGAAAGAAAAGACTAGAAAGTCTAGCTCAGGTGTATATAAATGATATACATGTTATGAATGTATTCCTAGTTTGGTCACACAATGAAATTCTTGGGTATCTGTACCATATTGGTTGGTATGAAGTGTCATACAAAACAACGCAATACAAGAATACGATGGCCTAAGTGACTGACAAGGAATATGATAGGAATGCACGTCTGGAACAAAAATAAAGTGTTATTATGTTTGTCGTTGGCATTCTATCTAGCCCTTCAGATTTATAATAAATAACTTCATAATTTTTGTTTTGTTCTGGTCAAATGAAAACAATGAGTTGTTCAAATTTTGACAGTATTCCATGTACGATGGATAAGTTATTATAAATCTTTATGGTGAAACACACATGCATAACACTGACGCTAAAATGCCATAAGGAAAATGATTTGAATTCCACTTATTTGTGGAACCATCATTTAGGTCATGTTAGAAAGGAATGCATGAAGAAACTCCATGCAAATGGATTTTTGGGGTCATTTGATTTTTGAACCGTTTGGCGCTTGCAAATTTCTTCTAAAGAGAATGACTGAAATACCGTTCATAGGCCAAGAGTTGAACGGACAACTAACTTAGTGGAAACATACATGATGATGTATGTGGTTCACTGGGCATAAATGTGTGCGGGAGATTCTTCTACTTCATAAAAACTTCCAACAATGAATTAAGTATGTATATGTGGATATATTCAATAAGGAAGATATTTGAAACATTTGAATGGATTCAAATAAATTTCAGCATGAAGTGGAAATCATCGTAATAGAAAAGTCAAATATCTATGATTGGATCACGGTGGAAATATTTGAATTACGAGTTTTAGCGAACATCTAAGAGAGTTATGAAATTGTTCTACAACTCACGTTTCTTGGAGTATCATAGTGATGATGGAGTATCCGAGAAACGTATCCAAACCTTGTTGGGTTAATGATGAGATAATATGACAGCATTATATTTTTGTGGATTATGATTTAGTGATTACCGCTTTTACACTGAATAGAGCATCATCATGATCCGTTGAAATGACACCATACGAGTTATGGCATGGGTATGTGTTGTGGGTATACTTTATGGGTATATCAACGGCATAGCCTAGATCCGGCAAGCCCGGGTGGCCCATAGTTGGTGATGAGGCATGTGGCCCATCGGGCGGCCCAGTTGCTGTAGATCCTGAAGGATGAAGTCCAGCCCAGGAATAGGAAGCCGTATCTCCACCGACCTACGAAGGAGGCCGGATCCGTGACAGCCCATGAAGTATCCGGATCCAACACGTTCTTAGAGGAAGGCGGATCCTTGACGTACACGGCAAGACATTGTACCGTAGTTAGGCAACTTGTATTCCGGCTAGGACTCTCCGTGTAAACCCTAGATCCGTGCGCCTTTATAAGCCGGATCCCGGGAGCCCTAGAGGCACAACTACAACTCATTGTAACAACGCGAAAGCGCCCAGATAATTCCAGACAAGCAGCAGTAGGCCCTGTAATCGTGCAGGTGTTCCGAAGCTGGGTAAATCGCGTACCACCGTCCCGAGAGCACTCCTCCCTATGGCCCCTACTTCTTCTCCCCCTCGTGAGGATCCCTCCTCCGAGATACCGTCGATTAGGCAACGACAGTTGGCGCCCACCGTGGGGCCTGCGGCGTCTGGAGGCCGGAACCGGGAGGGTTCCGCCATGGGAAGCTATGATGACACCATCGTTGTGGGGCGCGTCCTTTACGCGGGAAATCTGCCGATCGTCCCTCCGGATGAGTGCTGGATTCCGGCTAGGACAGACCCTGTCAAGCTCTCCATCGTCCCAGTTGGCGGCGTACACATCTTCATCGGGGAAACCGTCGATTCCGACGGAACCCACTGGTAAGTAGCGCTGACGCGACCGCCGCTGAGCAGGACGCAGTCGCAAAGATCCAATCTGAGATGCAGGAGCTTCCCTTACAAGATTCCGCCTCAGATCTGGAAAAATCAAAACCCACCCAATCCGCCCCTGAGCAGGAGATAAAGGTGGAAGACCAATGCAGATCCGCCTGGGTCTCCCAGGTGTTAGAAAAGAAAAGGTGTCACTTCGTACACTTCTTGGCCCACACCGCCGGAACCGCCCCTCATGAAGCCGGAGCTGGTCCCGAGCAGGTTGAGGCACCGGAAAAACAACGTTGCTCCGGATCAGCAGGAGGCTGTCGGAGAAAGCGAAACCCCGGTTGAAGAGTCGATTTTGGGCAACCTAAGCCCAATCTCTGAGGATACCCCCTCCATGGATACTGAAGAGTTTGATCGCAAGGTAAAGGAATTCGGATATGGTGGCCAGCCCGAAGTTGAATCCGCCCAGCCTAAACAGGTTCTCGCAACCTTGGCGGCGCTGGACCAACGAGAATCAGAGGATGACAACACCTACTCCGATCCACAGCCATCTCGCGCAGGATCTCCGCTCTCGCGAGAACGTCCGCGCAAGGAAATCTTGTCCCCAGAAGAACTGGTTGAGCAAGCAGGCATGGATGCGATCGCACGTTCAGATGTCCTCAACAAACCAATCACCCCCGAAGACGCATTAAATGCAGACGCTCTAGAAGCCACAAGACTGGAGATGCTGGAAACAGCCCAGAAGTTCGCCCGAACCGCTGCAGCAATGCTGGACAAAAGGAAACAAGCCGCGCGCTTCGTGGAAAATTTCCACCAGCGAGAGCTTGAGGTCGACGAACAACTGGTGAAAGTCAAGGAGCTCCAGCAACATTGGAAAGACAAGGTCATCGAGCTTCAGCAGGAGGCCGATAAAATCAGGCGGGATGCTATACCTCCCCGCAAGATCACCTTCGCGACCCCCACTGAGCAACAGCCACTCGCAACTCCAAAGGATAACATGAAGAAGGCTGCGGAGATCTTGAAGAAAAAGGACGAAGAAATCGACATCGACTACGTCCGTACGCTCGTTGCCTCAGCTATGAAGTAGCAGAGCAAGGCAGACACTTCGCGCAAGTTGGAATCCAACCCCGAACATTGCATCTCCACTGCGCAGAAGGACGCCCACAACAATCGCCATCGCGATGACGAATCGCGGACCGGATCCACGGAACGCAGAAGGAAAACCAGAGAACACCCAAATCCAATCCCTGTACCATCAAAGACACCTCCGTCAGATCCGAGAAAGGGAAAGGATGCGATGTATACTGGCAGGGACAAGTACCGGAATCCCTCACCTCCGCCCAACGGATACCCGCGTCCTCCACCTCCTCGCCGCCGTAGTCCAGCCGGAAACACCAGGCCTCATGGTCCAGGTGGAATCAACATCCGCGACAACATGCCGCCGCCGAGGAACAGAGAGCGTACGCCGGAACCCCGCCGAAGCTGGAATAATGATCAAGAGCCCGAGCCTAGGAGGAGTCGGAACGAGGATCGCGAGCCGGTGCCACGCCGGAGCCGGAACGACGACGGCAGCCAGCACCATGGTGAAGGCAGCCATCGAAGCCGGAGTCAGCACCGCGAAGGGCGAGGAGAGTCGGATGGCGGAAGCAAAAGGTCACATCGGCCCCCTCGCAGGTCTCCCTCACCACCACCTAGCGGTGGAGGTGGAGGTGGAGGCGGAGGCGGAGGCCGGAGATCTCGTTCACGCTCAAAATCCCCCCGCCATGGCTCGCGTGACGCACGGGAACGCCTCAATGAGTACAAAACCGATTACATTGGCCCAAAGTGCTTCGGCAGGATGATTCGAGAGGAACCAAAGCCAAGGATGAACCTCAAACTACCCGGAAACCTGAAGAATTATGATGGCACGGAAAGGCCGGATACCTGGATTGAGGATTACTATAATGCAGTAACCTTTGCCGGAGGAACCCCTAATATTGCCTGCCGCATGCTTCAGTTGTACCTTGTAGGTCCAGCCCGGATCTGGCTCAGTGACCTCGAGAAGAACTCCATCTTTTGCTGGTTTGACCTGAAGAACGCCTTCGAGAAACACTTCAGGGGCACCTACAAGAGACCTGCCACAACAAGCGACCTACAGGCATGTATCCAGAAGAAGGGTGAAACATCAAGGAATTTCCTCACCCGATGGTTGGCATGCAGAAAAGAGTGCGAGAACGTCGATAACCGCACAGCGATGCACGCCTTCATTGGTGGCTTGCAGCGAGGAGGACTACTGCGGCACAAGCTAACCTTCTTGGTCAATGCAAACAAACGGACGTTGGATGACATGATCACCATCGCCAGCGATCACACTGCCGTCGATGACGATGCAGGCCGAGATCTAGCAGCTACAGCAATCCCCCTGCATCAGCAAAAGAAGAACCGTGATAACGGTAACACCAGCGGCTCTAAGCGGAAAAACCCACCCGATGACCAGAAGAGTGGCGGATCCGATATGGTCGCCATAGCATTTCAGCGCGGAGGTCAAGGAGGCGGAAGAGGCCGCGACCGCGGAGGCGGAGCCGGAAGAGGCCAGCAGCGTGGCGATGAGGTCACAGCTGCCGGAACCCGCGCCCCCCAAACTTATGAAGAGTACAGAGACATGCCTTGCCTGGCCCATCTGGATCCGGCTACAGGAAAGTCCACTCACACCAACCGCAACTGCAAGTGGGTCAACGATCTCAAATCTGACCCGGAAGCAGGGTACAAGCGAGCCCGGAAGCACCGCCCACGCGGCAAAGGAGGCAAGGACAAGAACAAGGACAAAGAGGAAGACAGCTCCGAGGCAATGGATGAGGATGACGTTTCGCCGGACCCCAAGGACGGATCCGCAGCTAAATCCAACCCCTTTGGTAAAAAGAGTGTGGGCGCGTACCACACCTTCCTCGGAACCCCAACAGTCCGCGCAAGCAAGTCAGCCCTCCGGATCCTGAACGCCACAGTTCCGGCTGTGCCGCAGTATGTCAGGTGGTCGGAAGTCCCGTGCACATTTGATAGGCAGGATCACCCTACCATTGTGCCAAAAGAATGCTACGCCTTGGTTATAAGCCCCCGCATTGACGGGTATGACTTCTCCAAGTGCCTCATGGATGGCGGAGCCAGCTTGAACATCATGTACCTGGAGACTCTGGAGCGGATGAACCTTACCAAGGAGCAGCTTAAACACAGCACCACTGAGTTTCATGGTGTGGTTCCGGGTAAAAAGGCAAATTCCCTTGGTATCATCAGACTTCCCGTGGCCTTCGGCGATATTAACAATTTTCGCGAAGAGATGATAACGTTTGAGGTCGTGCCCTTCAAGAGCTCCTACCATGTCATCTTCGGCAGGCCCACCTATCACAAGTTCCACGCAAGAGCGTGCTACATCTACAACAAGCTCAAGATTCCGGGTCCAAAAGGTATGATTACCGTATCCGGAGACTACAAAAAGGCTCATGAGTGCGAGTTAGGCGAAGCCGCCTTCGTAGAGTCTGTGATATCTGGAGAGGAGCTGCAAGGCTACAGAGCCGCGATGGATCCGACTGAGATGCAGACCACCAAGAAGCAGATCTCCAAACAGAAGACCTCGTTCAAGGCCGCGATAGAAACCAAGAAGCATGACCTCATTAAAGGCGACAGCTCTAAACAAGTTTCAGTCGGAGCCAGCATGGACCCCAAATAGGAAGACGCGCTCGTCGAGTTCCTCCACGCTAACATGGATATCTTCGCATGGCAACCTTCTGACATGTCCGGAGTACCTAGGGAACTCGCCGAGCACTACCTCAACATAAATCCAGGGGCTAAACCGGTGAAGCAAGCTATGCGACGCTTTGAAGATAAGAAGCGCCACGCCATAGGAATGGAACTAGCTAAGTTACTAGAGGCAGGTTTTGTAGTAGAAGTTATCCATACTGATTGGGTCACAAATCCCGTCCTTGTACCAAAAAGAACACTGAAATACTAAGAATGTGCATCGATTACTCCGGCTTGAACAAGCATTGTCCGAAGGATCCATTCCCCTTGCCGCGCATTGACCAAGTCATTGATTCGACGGCAGGGGCGGAACTTCTGTGTTTTCTTGACGCATATTCCGGGTATCATCAGATCCGGATGAAGAAGTCCGACCAAAAGGCGACCTCGTTCATCACCCCCTTTGGCACTTACTGCTATGTCACCATGCCCTTTGGTTTGAAAAATGCAGGTGCCACCTACCAACGTACGATGCAGCGGTGCCTGAAGGACCAAATTGGCTGGAACGTGCACGCTTACGTCGACGACATCGCGGTCATGACCCGGAAAGGCTCCGACTTGATCAGCGACCTCACAGAAACCTTCGAGAATCTCCGTCGGTACAAGATGATGTTGAATCCGCTGAAGTGCGTCTTTGGCGTGCCAGCCGGAAAACTCCTTGGCTTCATCGTCTCTCACAGAGGCATTGAGGTTAACCCGGAAAAAATCAAGGCAATCCTATGCATTAAAAGGCCAACTTGTCTCAAAGATGTGCAACGACTAACGGGTTGTGTCGCAGCAATCAGTAGGTTTGTTAGCCGTCTTGGCGAGAAGGCATTACCTTTGTACAAGCTGTTGAAGAAAACAGACAAATTTGTCTGGGACGACGCATCAGATACAACGCTTAAAGGATTGAAGGAAATACTCACTTCTCCACCTATCCTAGCAGCTCCAGAAGAGTCAGAGCCCATGCTCCTATACCTGGCAGCTACCAACAAAGTCATCAGTCTCGTCATCGTGGTAGAGCGAAAGGAAGAAAGTCATGAATACGGAGTCCAGAGGCCTATCTATTACATTAGCGAGGTTCTAACGGAATCCAAGCAAAGATATCCTCACTTTCAGAAGCTAGCCTACGGCGTGTTCCTAGGAAGCTGGAAGCTGAGGCACTACTTCCAAGAGCACCCAGTAACAGTTGTGAGCAAAGCTCCAATGTCGACGATTCTCAACAACGCTCACGCGACAGGACGCACAACAAAATGGGGCATTGAATTATCCGCCTTCGACATCGCATACAAAGCTAGGACCGCGGTAAAATCCCAAGTCTTGGCAGATTTCTTCGCAGATTGGACAGAGGCTCCGGATGCAAATCTGGAGCCGGAACCAGAAACATGGGTCATGCACTTCGAAGGATCCAAGCAGCATCAAGGCCCAGGAGCCGGAGTCACCCTGAAGTCCCCTACCGGAGAAGAACTGCAATACGTCCTGCAGATTCACTTCGAAGCTACAAACAACATGGCGGAATACGAGGCTCTACTACACGGTCTATGCATCGCAAAGGAAATCGGGATCAAGCACATAATTTACTGGGCGAAGATTCCGACCTGGTGGCACAACAAGTAGCCGGAACCTGGAACGCCAGAAACTCCGTCATGGCGGCCTACAGAGATGAAGTTGACGAGATCGCCAAGTCCTTCCTCGGATACAAAGTCAAGTACGTCAGACGCGACGATAACGCAGCGGCAGATATGCTATCCAAGCTCGGATCCGGTAGAAAACCAATTCCGCCCGGCATTTTCCTGGAGCATCTACGGATACCCTCAGTCAAGGGCGCTAATCCGGAAAACCCAGATGTGGCAGTATCTCCGGCTAGAGAAGTGATGGCTATCATTCCGGCCTAGACGCAGCCTTTCCTGGACTACCTCATCGATCAGAAGTTGCCGGAGGACGAGGTCCTCGCACGACAGATCATCAGACGAGCAAGATCCTACACAATAGTTGATGGACAGCTCTACAAACGAAGTGCAACTGGAGTTTTTCTCAAATGCGTCTCCAATTAGGATGGCATTGAAATCCTCAGAGAGATCCACGCAGGGGATTGCGGGCATCACGCCGCTCCCAGGTCCCTCATTGCTAAAGCTTTCCGGCTTGGATTTTACTGGCTCACAGCTAAAGAAGATGTTGATAAGCTGGTGAAAACTTGTCGAGGTTGTCAGTACTACGCTACTCAACCAAACGCTCCAGCCCAAGAGCTGAAGACCATCCCTATCACCTGGCCATTTGCGGTCTGGGGGCTTGATATGGTTGGTAAGTTAAAGAAATCATCTCCTGGCGGTTTTGAGTACCTCCTGGTCGCTATTGATAAATTCAGTAAATGGATCGAGGCAAAGCCAGTGAGAAAAGCCGATGGTGCTACGGCACTTAAATTCGTCTGCAGCCTCGTGATGAGATTCGGCATCCCGCACAGCATAATCACAGATAATGGCACAAACTTCGCCCAAGGAGAATTGAAGGATTACTGTCATGACATTGGGATCCGGCTAGACCTGGCATCCGTGGCTCATCCATAGTCCAATGGTCAGGTCGAAAGAGCCAACGGACTCCTTTTATCCGGAATAAAACCACGCCTTGAAGAACCGCTACGCCGCGCAGCCGGAGCTTGGGCTGAGGAGTTGGACTCCGTCCTGTGGAGTTTACGAACTACCCCCAACAGGTCAACAGGATTCACTCCATTCTTCCTGGTATACGGATCCGAAGCTGTGCTCCCCTTCGACATCATCCATGATTCACCGCGAGTCTCCGCCTACAACGAAGAAACTGCTGACGAGGCCAGACAGCTATCTGTGGACCTGATCGAAGAAGCTCTGAATTTAGCAGACCAACGTTCCACTATTTACCAGCAAAAGCTCCGACGCTACCATAGTCGTCGAGTTCGGAATCGCTCGTTCATGGCCGGAGACTTGGTCCTCCACCTTCGCTAGGTGAAAGATCATAAGTTGCAATCTCCATGGGAAGGACCCTTCGTCGTTAGCAAAGTGCTTCACAACGGATCGTACTACCTCGTCGATTTCCGAGAGCTAAAGGACAGACCTGCCAATTGGCACCGGAAACGCAAACGGGAGGATCCGGATGACATTTACGATGAAACAGAACGTCCTTGGAACATTGCACAGCTACGTCCTTTCCACACTTAGCGTAGAATTACATACTTTGTAACAATATTATACATGATCAATGAAATAAAGCTTTTGGTTCACTCTATGAGTCATTTACCTCCTTTACTTGTTCATTTTTAGATCATGTATGTTTTTTCCGACTAAAACCGCAGAGCTGGATGTTTCCGCCTAGGCGTGCATGAAAGTTGTGATTTTCAAAATCGTCCTTCAGGACGTAAGCTTAAGTTTTCTGGTGGAAATATTTTCTGTTGCGAATTCGTGGATTCCTAGTAGAGATTTCCGGCACCTTGGCTGGGGGCTTGTTTCCGCGGTTATTGACGGATCGCCATTGGGCTTCGTCGCCGCCCGGCGAGCGTTTCCGGCTAAAGGTCTTCCGGCTCGCGGAAGGTCAAGCGAGTAAGCCGGAAAACATAGAAATCAGCACTTGCTTTCCAAACAAAACGAAACATGCAAATAATATTAAAGGATAGCAGGATAAGTTGTTTCCGCCCATGCATAGCTGTTTCATCCCTAACTACTTCAGAATTTAAAGTTATATTACAAACCCTCTTGGGGCCAAAATGATGCATTGTTTTTCATCTTCCCGCAGGAATAAGTTTTTCACTTCTCCTTTGCCGGAGAAGTTTCCGCGTCACCAGTGGCAGGAGCATCTTTTTCTTCACCCTTAGCCGGAGAGGAGACGTCGTCATCCTCTTCTTCATCATCGTTAGCCGGAGATGCATCGCCACCTTGGTCCTTGGAGCTCGTCCAGGTATACCGGCTTCCGGATTGGGCAGGTCTGGCCTCCGCCTCGCGCTCTTTGTGAAGCTCAGCTTCAAGGGGCTCGTCGGCTGGAAGCACCACCTTGTCGTAAAATTCATTGTGGCGAATTCTCCGGGCGATGCGGGTGTCGTAGCCGCTAACTGCATCCAAAAGCGCGCTAACGTCCGCGGTTGCTGGCATGCCAGTAGTCACCTTGTCGACATCCAGATCCGGGTTGTGTCCCAAGCACATGGCCAGGGACATAGTAGCGGCGCCTCGAGCTGAAGACGCTTGCAGATCCACCACCAATTCCGGCAACATGTCCATCCTGGTAATAAGATCGCGCACGTCGCAGCTTCGGCTTCCCTTGATATTCAGGTTGTGGCAGATTTTCCGGGCAGTGGATATGAGATCCTTGCAGTCATCGCCAGCCAGCTGAATCAGATCGTCCCGGGGGAATTGGCTCCGACGCTCCTCGTCATACCCAAGAGGATCCGGGAAAAGCAATATCAAAAATCAGCACAACAGCTTAAGACTTGGCTCATACGCTGTTGTATACCGGAACCTTACCAAGGACACCGGAGATCAGCCAGTCCCACGACGCCTCCGCTGTCTCCATATAGTTCCGGAGCCCACCAAGTTCTTTCTGTTGCTTCTTAATGGTGTCGCGATCAGTGTTCCTCTTCAGCTGAAACTCCCCT
This sequence comes from Lolium rigidum, assembly GCF_022539505.1. Classification (NCBI taxonomy): domain Eukaryota; kingdom Viridiplantae; phylum Streptophyta; class Magnoliopsida; order Poales; family Poaceae; genus Lolium; species Lolium rigidum. Next base: position 267,339,877 of record NC_061512.1, read on the forward strand.
TCTTTTTGGATGAGCTCCGAGTTCTTCTCCGCCAGTTTCTTTTCCGCCTCTGCGAGTTTCATCTCAAGGGTTTTCTGGGAGGCGCGGAGAGTTTCCAGTTCGGAGGAGGCTGCAGCGAGGGACGAGGATGCACCTATTCAAAGTTACATAAAGCATCAAGTTCAGAAACTGCGGAACATAATTAACAGGCATCAGATAATCGGAAACCATCCTTGGGCTTCTGATAACTGTTTCTTCAAATCCGCATTCTCCGTTTGGAAGCACTGGATTTTCTCCGCCTGGCTGATGGTCACACGACGCTGAAGCGTAATGTTTTTGTGTAGCTCATAGTGCAGGGCTTTTTGTTCCTGCAAACACAGTCAGAGACGGAGTGAGTTCCACAATAATGGTTTAAGTCTTTCTAAAGCATTGTCGCTGGAAAAAAAATTCCGCCATCATGCTTGGGGGCTACCACGACATTTAAATCTTCCTTCAGTTTGAGTTTTCTCTAAAAGTATTCAGACGCTAATTACTATAATTTCCGCCTAAATACTTGGGGGCTACTGGGGAGTTACCTTTTGCTTGCAAACAAGCTTGTCGAAGAATTGGCCAACGTTTTTCTTGAAATCCTGGATCTCCGACGTATCAACGTCTGGTTTGCCCCAGGCATTGTTCAGCATAGCGTTGAGCAAATCTTGCTCCAGCTCCCACTTTTCCGCCTCTGATAGTTTGTTAAAAAACTTCGTGGCATAGGCTTTGGGGGTGGAAGTAAGGTCAGCCGGATCTCCAAAATTATTGGGGAAAACGGCCATGTCACCAGCGGCGGCATCAGCTTTGCCAGAGGAATTGACTTCTGCTTCCTCCCGGTTTTGTCCTTCAGTTTCGCCGTGCACGGGGCCCTTGCCGCCAGAGCCATCTCCGCCCGCTCTGTCGCTACTAACCGGAATTACTTCCGGTGGAGCGGATGCAGCAGGAGCTGGAAATTGATCCGCGGGAGGAGGAGAAGGCTGTAGGGAAGCTTGTGGAGCGCTAGGCGGAGCTGGCATCGAGGGACCAATGGCGGGAGACTTCTTGTGCATATACTTGGTAATAGGCTCCTGAACATTGGTCCGCGTGGTGGTGGGGTTCGGATTCCTGCAAGCAAGCAAAGGAAAAGTATACATAACACAGCTTACCAAGATAAACGACGCGCATTACTCGGAGACTTACGCTGCACCCGGAATGTTGGGACGTGAGGGCCTTCCTGCTGTCGAAAGCATCTTAAGGCGCTCGCGCTCCGCCTTTCTGGAGTCGAGCGGAGGCGGCTTGGTCACCTTGGGTTTCTTGGCGGAAGCCTCGCCGCTAGCTCCGGCTTCGGAGCCGGAGACTTTGGCGCGGGAACGCTTCGAAGGTCGAGGGGCAGCCTTTCGGGGTGCTAGCTCCTCTTCCTCCTCAGGGTCCTCTGGATCCTCTTCCGCCGATTCACCGCTAACGGGAACTCGGAGTATGTTGCGCAGGTTATCCTCCGCCAAAGTATCGAGTTGCAAGGAGGGTGAGCAAAACAAGTTAAAACACTTAGAGGATATGAGAAGTTGAAGAAATATGAAGGAATAAGTGCTTACCGGAGGACACTTGTTGCGTGTGTTGATGTCCTTAATCAGTTCCGGGACCGGTTGGCCCCGACCTATCTTCACCAACGTCTTGAATGTCCTCTTGAGAGAATCAGCCGGAAGATCATGGCGTGTGACCCGGAGGAGATCATCCGCCCCAGTATAAGCGCACATTAGGCGTGCGTTGTAGCGCAAAGGCTCGATTCTCCGGGTAAACCAGCTGAGTGTGAGCTGGGCTCCGGTTAGTCCATCGTGCACTAACCAGGAAATCCTCCGCGCGGCCTTCTCCAATATTGGCATTTGGGCAAGCGTGGGGATGAAGCTCCAGCTCGCCAATTCTTCCGGAGGCTTGTTGCTGAAAGGTGGAAGTCCATCGTGGACATTCGGAACTGGTGCATTCTTCACGTAGAACCATCCGGCGTTCTAGTACCAGACGGATTCATGGGAGTCATGAGGCGGATACATGCGGCCGGAGCGGAGCATGAATGTCATACTTCCGCAGTTCAACATGGCCTTGTCCTTCGTCTCCTTCTTCACTCGGAAAAAGAACTGCCTTAATTTGACATCGGGTTGGATCCCAAGATGCCCCTCGCAAAGAGTTGCGAAGTTCGAGAGCAGGAGGTAGGAGTTGGGGCAAATGTTGTGGGGCTGGAGCCCATACGTGTCAAGGACGGAGAGGAAAAACTCCGAGCACGGGAGCGACAAGCCGCGCTCAACCCACGCTTTTGTCATAACTCGCTCATCCGCATCGGGTTTGGGGATGTCGGAATCGCGCGTGAAGCTCCAATGCTCGGAGATCATGCCCTTGTTTTGGAGCTCTCTAAGCTCCGCGTCTGTGGTCTCGCAGGGCCACCATTGACCCCTCAGCCCTTCACGGCTCCGGGCCTTGGAAGCCTTCTTGTTTTCCACTTCCTGGACCTTGGCTGCCAATCTAGCTTCGCCTTGGAGCTCTTCTTCGAGTTCTTGAGCTGATGGGATCTGGCCTAGTAAAGTACTGGAAGAGGCGGAGAACGGTTGAGCAAGCCTAATGTCGGAAATGTATGGTGGTAGATATGCAGTGGGATCCAGACAGATTGGTTCCACAGCACTGGGATCCGGGCTACTCGGAGAACTACCAGTGCAGTGAGGAGAACCATGAGGCATGCTTCCGGCTGCACCCATGCGAGCTAAGTTGAGTAACCGGAAAATCTACACTACGACTACTTCTTCTTCTACAAGACCGGTGCACGTACCGTCAATGGAGCGGCGGTCCGGCGAAGCTCCGGCGAGGTAGAGGTTGCTGAACTGGTTGTTTCGAGCCTCCAATGACCACGAATCGGCGGCGGAGTCGATTTCCCGATCAACCGTGGCGATTTCGGTTCGAGGAGAAGCTTGAAACGGCGGCGCGCGAAGTTCCCGTGGGGAAGGTTCACCGGAGTCGAGATCTGTCGGGCGGCGCGGCATGAGGAGGAAGATGAAGTGGTGAGGGTGCGGTGAAAGGATGAAGAATTACCGAGCCGCGGGGTATTTATAAACTACGCGCGGAGATTCGGGATTCGGATCCAACGGTGGAAACGGAACGGTCACACCGTCAGATGGTGGACACGTGTCTTAGGTCAAGTGCGGTAAAACGACGTGGAGGTAACTTAACCATGCACTCCCGAAATTTCCGGCTGAAGATTCGCATCCTTCGAAAATTTAGCGCGGGAAATAAGGAAGTTGTGCGCGGGGAAAGTGGAATCTCCGTTGCGTTACCAATTCCGAAGACAAGAAGATTTCCGAACAAATGAACCCGGAAACAAGTAAAAGTTTTGAAGTTCTTCGAGATTCTCTTCGGATCCAAGTTAATGAAGTCGGAGGAATGATGAATCTCGGAGAACTTCGGGGGCTACTGTTGTGGGTATACTTTATGGGTATATCAACGGCATAGCCTAGATCCGGCAAGCCCGGGTGGCCCATAGTTGGTGATGAGGCATGTGGCCCATCGGGCGGCCCGATTCTTTGTAGATCCTGAAGGATGAAGTCCAGCCCAGGAACAGGAAGCCAGATCTCCACCGACCTACGAAGGAGGCCGGATCCGTGACAGCCCATGAAGTATCCGGATCCAACACGTTCTTAGAGGAAGGCGGATCCTTGACGTACACAGCAAGACATTGTACCGTAGTTAGGCAACTTGTATTCCGGCTAGGACTCTCCGTGTAAACCCTAGATCCGTGCGCCTTTATAAGCCGGATCCCGGGAGCCCTAGAGGCACAACTACAACTCATTGTAACAACGCGAAAGCGCCAGATAATTCCAGACAAGCAGCAATAGGCCCTGTAATCGTGCAGGTGTTCCGAAGCTGGGTAAATCGCGTACCACCGTCCCGAGAGCACTCCGCCCTATGGCCCCTACTTCTTCTCCCCTCGTGAGGATCCCTCCTCCGAGGTACCGTCGATTAGGCAACGACAGTATGAACCCTAATAGTCCTTTCTTAAATTTTGGTATGCATAGCATAAGTAAATAAGTTTACAACCAAAATCGGATGAATGTCTTTGTTGGTTATCCCAGAAAAACAAATTGGGAATTCTTTCCACTATGAAGTAAATGACAAAAAGTGTTGGTTAATGTTACTTACTTATTTCCAAGAAATTGTTTTCTAGCAAAATATTTGAGTGGAAGGACAATAGAACTTGATAAGGTTTATTGAACCTGAGCATAATGATCAGAGTAGCGCAGCATTGGAAATGGTTCCGGAAGCGGCCACAATGATCATGGCTCCCATGACTACAAAGTGTTTTAGCCATGGAGATCGAAGTACATATTGAACCTTGTAGGTATGGTTTATTTTGTGATCAAATAAATGATTGGGATTTCTATTTTCGTGCCCTCGGGTCCTTAGTTGTGCTCAGTTTTCCCCAGCTCCTTAGTTTTTCCTCAGTTTTACCCAAGCCTTTGTCTAAAACCATCACACGTGATGTAACGGCCGGTTGCCCGACGGTTGACCGTTATCTTCTGACTAGTGGGGCCAGGTAGAGCCCGCAAAGACACGTCAGACCATCCATCTTTGTTTGACCGTAAGCATCGGTGTATCCCTGACCAAAACGTGCACGAGTGGGGCTTCGGTATATCAAATGACAAGTGGGCCATGGTGCTGATACAATGGGCAATACACGGGTAGGAATAGATTTTTAAACGAAGCTCTACAGCGATGGCACGGAGGAGGTGGCCTGCGGGGTGCCGAGATGAGATCGACGTCCACAAAGAACTGCATGAGGCGAGACCAGACGCATTAGATAGATATGAACTAGACGTGTTTAACCATGCAAAGAAGAGAAGAAATGGTCGACGACATCGACGACTACCTCAAAACTTTGACTGGCCGTGTCCGACACGAACGCGAGCAATGTAGAGAAAACTAGTGTCTCTCCTTTCTGGCGTGTATAGATGGGTGCTAGAAGAGTGTGGTGGCGAAGGGAAAGACCTTGCGGTGGTCTATGGCGTCCAGCATAACGGGGCGGCGTGGCCGTGCCCACAGCGGCGTGCATGCATGTTCGGCATTGGCATCAGCATGTACGTTCTGCATTGGCCTCGGCGGTATCTCTGGTGTGTCAGTGATCGAATGAGGGGACGGGATTGACGGTGCATCCCGACGGTGACCTAGCAGTGGCGGCGAGCATAGTCGTTCTGACCATGCCGATATCGGCATCGGCATCGTTTGGAGGCTGTGGTGCTCGAATCAAGGTGGGATTTGTTTCTTGTACGCCCAAAAGTGATTTGAAACAAGTTTCGTGTTGAAGGTTAGGTAACGAAAGTTTGTAACTAGGGACCCTTGTAACTAAGCCCAAAATTATACTAGCGCCATGGTGAGGTTCTTTTTGATAGAGCTATACAGTTGTGCAAACTTTTTTGACACTTTTTAGATAGGGTTCCTTGTTGTTACACGTATGGCATCATGTATGGCAAATTTGGGGTCATTTGGAGATGTTCGAAAAAATCACTTTGCTTAAACGCATGCCGTTTCGTCTCACTGAAACCAGCTTTTCTAACAAGGTGATTTCTTCTACATTCTCTAAATGACCTCAAATTTCATACAGCTGATCTTCTATACATAGATAGATAGATTGTTTCGTTTTTACATTTTTCGAACTTTTTATTTCCCTTTATAATCCCCAATTGATTTTCAGATTTGGTAACAAGTTATGGCATAATGTATGGCATCATTTTCGCCCTAAATTTGAAATTTTGTGAAACTTTCCCTTTTAGATATTCCTTGTTGTTATAGATATGGCATCATGTATGCCAAATTTTGTTAGGTCTCACTGAAACCAGCTTTTGTAACAAGTTAGGTTTTTTCGACCTTCTGAAAAGGGATTTTTTTGCGTGAAAAGTAATGGATACAACAAATCTGTGATGGTTTATCATTTTTTTTCGTGAAAATTAATGGCTACAACAAATCGGTGATGGTTTATCATTTTTTGCGTGAAAATTAATGGCTACAACAAATCGGTGATGGTTTATCATTTTTTGCGTGAAAATTAATGGCTACAACAAATCGGTGATGGTTTATCATTTTTTGCGTGAAAATTAATGGCTACAACAAATCGTTGATGGTTTATCATTTTTTGCGTGAAAATTAATACAACAAATCGGTGATGGTTTATCATTTTTTGCGTGAAAATTAATGGCTACAACAAATCGGTGATGGTTTCCCTATTATTTTTTTCGTGAAAATTAATGGCTACAACAAATCGGTGATGGTTTATCATTTTTTGCATGAAAAGTAATGCCTAAAAGAGTTTCCCAAAAGAGTTTATAATTTGGTATAATTTTTCGCGCGTGGAAGGTAACCGCCGACAGAGAGAGAGGGGTTATCCTGCCCGTTAGATCATACGATCAACGGTCGGCGGGCACGATCCGTGTGACATGGGCTAGACCAATCAGAGCAATGTTGCACGTCTGCGAGAATTTGTGGAGGGAGAGGGCAAAACTGAGTAGTATCAAGAAACCAAGGGCACCTGTATAATAAACAGACTAAGGGATTCAAATATGAGATTTAAAAAATGGAAAACGCGTGTTTTGTACAATGAAACCCATCTTGGCCTACCTCAAACTATTTGCAATACAAATATACATGAGTGTGAGAATTGTGGCCTCATTTAGACAAAGTATGTTTTGGGGAAAGCTGTTTTGGGAAGGGCTTATTGTGGAAAACCATGCACCTTCATAGCTACTAGGTGATTTGAGAAGGCCTTTGAGAAGTGGCAATTTGTGGTAAAACTTGATTTATCTATGACTTATCTATGTTTTGAGAACCGGCAATTTGTGGTAAAGTCTCCATGAGTATGTGCCACTATTTTTCGGAATTTTTGCACATTAAATGACTCATTTAACTAGTTAATCCCATTTGTTGACTAGTCTGTTGACCAGCCACTTGAGGGTAAAACTGAGCATATTGCACTAGACAGTATTAGCACTCAAGGGGAAAACTGAGCACACAAAAAATGCTAGTACATGACTCGAGGTTATATCTGAGTATATCTAAATTTCCAGGGTTAGACTCGAGGACGCGTGTTGCGGTGCAGAAATGGAAGACGTGCAATTGTTGACACGTAGACACGGGTCGCGGTGCAGAAGTCGAAGACGTGCAATCGTGGACGCGTGTCGCATTGCAGAAGTCCAAGACGTGCAGACGTGCAGCGGTGGACGCGTAGGACGCGGGTCGCATTAACCACCCCTCGCCTTTATAGACGCCTCCTCCCACTATCTCTGTCACTCTCACTCACCCACGCAACGACGCCTCTCTCACGTCCCATCATCTTCTCCAAAGCTCCCAAGCAAAAAACCCTCTCCCTCTCCCTCTCCTCTGCCGGCGAGATGGACAAGGAGAATGCCAATCTCATCGTCGACGGCGCCGTCGGCTCCAAGCGGGACGCCTCCCTCTTCGACGCCGTCCCCTCAATGGACGTCGCCGCCGCCACCGGTGCATCGGAGGCTGCTGCCGCCGGTGGCAGTCAGATCCCGCCGGGATTTGACCCCTATGAGCCGGTGCTGTACGTCCCGCTCCCGAACCCCTACGACACCTTCCTGGAGGACCCATGGAACGAGGTAACTACGGTTTGCTTCCTTTTTTGTTTCCCCATTCCTTTTTGAACCCTATTTTTGCTGGTGTAGATGGATCTGTAGATGGATGAGTATTGGGCTAATATTTGCGCCGATTTTATTCCATTTTGTTTTGATCACTTCTTGATTTCCTTTAAGATTTGGGGTTCGGCCGTTCGGTTAATTTATGCAAGTAATAATTGGATCTCAATCGGTTAATTTATGCAAGTAATCATGGGATCTCAATCAGTTATTTTATGCACTAATCAAAAGATATCAACCGTTTAATTTTGCAAATAATCTGGAATGTGTTCAAGTTCGGATCCGGAATCTGTTTCTTTGCCTATGATGAATCGTTGGGCACAAATTTTTACAGGGAGGGTTCAGCGAACCATTGCTATGTACAAATCTATTGTGCATGAGCTTTGGTTCGCTTACACCTTCCCTGTAGATATATAATCATGCCCAATCTAACTGAGGCTGACTCTGTTTTTCCTAACTTTGTTATCATGCACGTTCGTCATCGTTGCAACTCATTCACTCATAGTTTCTGGTTGATATGGATCAGATGCCTGGCAGCGACGTCGGCAGCGACGATGAGGAGGAGGACGTCAAGACTCGCCGAGTGCTGCGGAGGCTGCGGGTCGGCCGGTACATCTCCTACTTCGCCAAGGGTGTGTACGGGTGCCCCTTCTGCACCAGGAGACTCGGCGCCACGGACTTCAACTGCCTCGTCACGCATGCCGAGAACATCAGCAACACCTTCCCCAAGGTCGGCATGACGGTGAACGTCTACTCCTTCCGCGCCAAGCACAGGGCGCTCAGCATGCACCTCCGCAGCATGCAGCGGGTGGAGATCTCCGCCGGGCGCATGCCTCCGCTCAAGCCCAAGGCTCCCAAGGGGAGCTGCAGCAACAAGTGGAGGGAGAGCCAGATGGGGTAGGCGGAGTCCTGGACGTGTGTTGTTGCTGCCTGCCTCCCATTTTGTTGTTGGGATCCCTTTGTTGTTAGCTAGGGACCCCTTGTTGTTATGTTGTTAATATGATGGTGCTGTCAAGAACCTCGAACTTGTTACTATGTTGGCTGCTGTGTATGCAGCTTATTATCTAGGGAGGGATCCCTATTATCTATCCCTATTCTACTATATTTTGTTGGTCTTTGTTTTCTCTATTTACTATGACTGTGAATTTATCGTACATTACCCTGGAGATTTGCTTCTAGATTTAACTACATACATATGGACCAGAGGGAGTACTAGATTTGCTGCCATATTGGGCAAAAAACGAGGGCCAAAAGACACAAATAATTGAAGAAATACAGAAATGCAAGCTTCTCTAGATTTGATACTATTTTGGTGAAAAGGACAGAGAGAAAGAGGGGGAAAATGTGCTCTTAATAAAGCCAATTTGGGGCCGAGAGAGACAGAACCCAGCTCCAGCTCACGTGCAACCAAACGCGGTCTCGTCCTGTCCCACGCGTTCCCTTACTACCAGCCCCACGCGACGCGGCCCCACACGACGCGGCCCCACACGTGACAGAATGGTCAACTAAACGGGAATCCTGCCGTCTGAGCTGCTTCTGCGGGTTTCAAACAAGGGCTTGGGGAAAACTGAGGAAAAACTGGGGAAAACTGAGTACAACTAAGGAGCCAGGTGCAGGAAAATAGAAATCCCTAAATGATTTGTGGACAAAGGATTGATTTTGAACAATGATAAACCAACTACAAACAAAGAAGTTATGATGGGCCCTGACTCCGTTAAAATGGCTATACGCCATGAAATCCAAGATAGATGAATATTTTTGAAAGTAAATGGATCTATAAAATTGATGGACTTGGATGGAATATCCTTGAATAAGCTCGACTTGTCGAAAGATTGTTTATGACAAAGTTCAAAGAGTTGACTACGATAAGATTAGAACTTCCGTAGCGATGCTTATAGTCTATGTGGATTATTCTAGTAATTGCTACATATTTCTTTTATGAGATATGCTAGTAGGATGGCAAAATACATTACTTAACAGAAGCGTGTTAAAGGTGTATACAAGATACAACCAAGAGTTTTGCTGGTCCGTGAAATACTAGATAGGTATACAAAGTTCAATTGGATGAAGTGAGTATCGTGGAGTTAGAATCTTCACGGGATGAAATAGTCAAAGAGTTTTTGATTTCATCAGAAACGATGAAGATGCTTGCATTTGCAAGAAATTAAGTGAGAGCGCCGAGACATATTTATAATACTTTATGTAGATGACATATAGTTGGTTATAAATGATGTAATTATATACTTGATTATAAAAGGTTTCATTGAGAATTAACTTCAATGAGAGGATATGGACTGAAACATATTTAGTGTCAAGATCTATGAAGATAGATTGATACACATAATAAGTTTAAGTCAAAGTACATAGAATGGATATTGAAGTAGTTCAATATAGAAATATTAAGAAGGTGTTCTTTTCATGTGAAGGTTTAACAAGACTTGAGTGTATTTGACACTCGATGAGTAAAAACACATGAGTGATTTTAGATCACGAATAATATGTACAAAATCAGATGTCCCGTGCTCTAAAAAGTTTGGAGCATATACCAGAATGATTCATGTGATGATCATTGGACAATAGTAAGAATATCCCTGAGTGCTTTAGAAGAACCAAGGATATATATAGTTTTATATGGGGTAATGACAAACGAATCGTTGTAAGCTGTTGCACCGATATTAGTTTGGTCACATATAAAAATGAATTTCAAATCTCAATTAGGCTAAGTGTTGTTTAAAAGGTAGTACAATACTAGAATTAGAAAAGTTCTAAATATTGTGATGGATTCTACAAACAAAGGCAGAGTATGTCATTGTTCTGACAATGACTGAGGATGTTAAGTTCAAAAGTTCTTTGAGAACTTGGTAGTTCCGATAGTGTCAGAACTTTGAAGCTATATTGTGTGTGACAATATTAGTGACATATTTCAGACCGCGAAATTAAGGTTCCACCTAATGCTGACTCATTTGGAAAATGAGTGATGCGTGAAGACGCAAATGAATTGCAAAATACATACGTTTCTGAGCATGTCAGATCCGTTGACTAAAACCTCTCCCGTGAGCAAAACATGATAAGCACCAGAAGGCCAAGGTGTTATATCTTTACAAATGTAAACTAGATTATTGACTCTAGTGCAAGTGGGAGACTGTTGGAGATATGCCCAAGAGGCAATAATAAAATTGTTATTATAATATATCTTTGTGTTTATGATAAATGTTAGCATACCATGCTATAATTGTATTAACCGAAACATTGATACATGTGTGTTATGTAAACAACAAGGAGTCCCTAGTAAGCCTCTTGTATAACTAGCTTGTTGATTAATAGATGATCATGGTTTCGTGATCATGAACATTGGATATTATTAATAACAAGGTTGTGTCATTACATGAATGATATAATGGACACACACCCAAATAAGCGTAGCATAAGATCACATCATTAAGTTCAACTTGCTATTAGCTTCCGATACATACTTACCTAGTCCTTCGACCATGAGATCATGTAAATCACTTATACTGGAAGGATACTTTGATTACACCAAACGCCACTGCGTAAATGCGTGGTTATAAAGGTGGGATTAAGTATTCGGAAAGTATGAGTTGAGGCATATGGATCAAGAGTGGGATTTTTCCATCCTGATGATGGATAGATATTCTCTGGGCCCTCTCGGTGGAATGTCGTCTGATTAGCTTGCAAGCATGTGAATAGTTCACAAGAGATGATATGCCACGGTACGAGTAAAGAGTACTTGTCGGTAACGAGGTTGAACTAGGTATGGAGATACCGATGATCGAACCTCTGACAAGTAAAATATCGCGAGACAAAGGGAATCGGTATCGTATGTAAATGGTTCAATCGATCACTAAGTTATCGTTGAATATGTGGGAGCCATTATGGATCTCCAGATCCCGCTATTGGTTATTGGTTGGAGAGAAGTCTCAACCATGTCTGCATAGTTCACGAACCGTAGGGTGACACACTTAAGGTTTGATGACGTTTTAAGTAGATATGAAATATGGAATGGAGCTCGAATGTTGTTCGGAGTCTCGGATGGGATCCAAGACATCACGAGGAGGTTCGGAATGGTCCGTAGAATAAGATTCATATATGGGAAGTTATTTTCCGGGGTTCGGAAAAAGTCCGGTGTTTTGACCGGAGCTTCTAGAAGGTTTTGGAAGGACCGGAATAGTCCAGAATATTGTGGAAGGTTCCGGAAGTGTCCGGGACGACCCGGACTATCTAAGGAAGTCCGGAGGGTTCCATAATAGGTGTATCCATGTTTTCCCCTAAAGCAGATTCGGATTTGGCAATAGAGTCCTAGTTCTAGTAGGTTTCGGCTGCAGAAACCTACCGGAACTCTCCCAAACTTTGGGGGCAGGTCTTGGACGACCCAAGGACCTTTTCCACCTATAAAAAGAGGGCAAGGGGAGCCCCAAGAGCTACACAAGTCGCAGCCCTAGCTCCCCCTCTCCCAAACCCTAGCTACTACCTCCTCCTTCTTCTTCCGCAGCGCTTACAGCGAAGCTCTGCCGGAGATCTCCACCACCACCGTCACCACGCCGTCGTGCTGGCGGGATTCCGAGGAGGATCTACTACATCCGCTGCCCGCTGGAAAGGGGAGAAGAAGGTCGTCATCAACACCGAACGTGTGACCGAGTACGGAGGTGCTGCCCGACTGTGGCACCGTCAAGATCTTCTATGCGCTTTTGAAAGCGGCAAGTGATCATCTTCTGCAACAACGAGATCTAATCTCGTAGGCTTTGGAAATCTTCAAGGGTTAGTCTCATGATCTTCTCGTTGCTCCCATCTACTAGATTGCATCTTGGCTTGGTTTTCGTTCTTGCGGTAGGAAAATTTTTGTTTTCTATGCTACGAATCCCATCACTAGGGTTTACACGGAGAGTCCTAGCCGGAATACAAGTTACCTAACTACGGTACAAGTCTTGCCATGTACGTCAAGGATCCGCCTTCCATCTATGTCGTAATGGATCCGGATACCTTATGGGCCTCCACGGATCCGGCCTCCTTCGTAGGTCGGTTGGGATCCGGCTCCCTGCTCCTGGGCTGGACTTCATCCTTCATGATCTACAGCAACTGGGCCCCCGATAGGCCACATGCCACATCACCATCTGTGGGCCACCCGGGCTTGCCGGATCTAGGCCATGCCATTGATATACCCATAAAGTATACCCACAACAGTAGCCCCCGAAGTTCTCCAAGATTCATCATTCCTCTGACTTCCTTCAACTCGGATCCGAAGAGAATCTTGAAGAGCTTCCAAAACTTTCTTGTTTCCAACTTCATTCAACCGAAAATCATTTGCTTTTCTTCAACGGTATCTTCAGCAGGTTCTTCATGCATGTTACACCAAACATCCTTTTTCCCGCGCTAAATTTTCGTAGATGCAAATCTTCAGCCGGAAATTTCGGAGCTGCTCATTTCTAGTTACCGCTGCCTCGATTTCACCGTTTTGACCTAAGACACGTGGCAGCCATCCAACGGTGTGACTGTTCCGTTTCCGCCGTTGGATCCGTCTCACGAATCTCCGCGCGTGGCCTATAAATACCCGCCGCGTCGGTAACTTCTCCATTCTTTCACCGCAACTTCCACTTCATCTTCTTCCTCCCGCAGCGCCGCCCACCGGATCTGAACTCCGGCGAACTTTCACACGGAGACCTTCGTCCGCCGCCGCTCCAAGGCTGTCCTCAACCTGAGATCACCACGTTTGATCGGGAAAAAACCTCCGCCGCCGATATGTGGTCATCTGGGGCTCAACGCACCAAGCCCGACGACCCCTTCTTCGCCGGAGCGACGGGGAACCGCCACGCCATTGAAGGTACGTTCACCGGACCCATGGAAGAAGAAGAAGAACGGTAGACTAGCTTAGTTATCGGCTACTCAAACAATTTCATCGCATGCATGCAGCTGGAACCATGTCAACTAACTCACCTAGATATACTGATAGTTCTCCCAATAGTCCGAACTCAAGCTCAAAAGAACCAAGTTACCCGGAACCATTAGCGTTCCTACCACATATGTTTCCGACACGCGCTTAGCTCAACCTTTCTCCGCATCTTCCAGCAACGCACTAGGCCGGATCCCAACTCTTAAAGAGATCCAGGAAGAACTCGAAGGCCAAGCTAGAATGGTAGCCAAAGTGCAAGAAGCGGAGCAGAAAAAGAGATCCAAGGCTCGGAACCGGGAAGGCGAGAAAGGGCAGTGGTGGCCCTGTGAAGTAAAAGACTCGGATCTCCGAGAGCTCCAAGAGGAGGGCATGATATCTCCGAACTGGAGTATCATCAAAGAATCCGCCTCCCCCAAACCAAACCCGGACGAACGCGTCCTTACAAGGGCCTGGGTAGAGCGCGGTCTATCGCTCCCCTGCTCGGAATTGTTTCTCTCCGTCCTCTCCACCTACGGCCTTCAGCCGCACAACATCTGTCACAACTCTTATCTCCTCCTTTCCAACTTCGTGACTCTTTGCAAAGGCCACCTCGGAATTCGCCCGGACATCCGTCTATGGCAATTCTTTTTCCGAGTGAAGAAAGAAACAAAAGACAAGGAGATGGTGAATTGCGGCAGCATGACGTTCAAGCTCCACCCCGGCAGGATGTATCCTCCCCACTCATCCCACGAATCCGTCCGGTACTAGAACGCCGGATGGTTCTACGTGAAGAACATCGAAGTTCCGAACGTGCACAAGGGGCTCCCCAAGTTCATCAACGAGCCTCCGGAGGAACTGGACAGCTGGAGCCTTAGCCCCGCGCTCGCACAATATCCGGAGTTGAACAGGGCAGCGCGGAGGATCTCCAGGTTAGTCCATGATGGGATAACCGGAACAGACTTGACGCTTAGCTGGTTTTCCCGCCGGATCCAGCCCTTGAAGTATAACAGCAGGAAAATCTGTGAGTACACCGGGGTGGATGATCCCCTCTGTGTCACCCGCGACAACCTACCAGCAGATTCTCTGAAGAGGAGGATCAAGACCCTCGTAAAAGTTACCCGGGGCCAACCGGTCCCGGAGATTGGGATGGATATCAAGACGAACAACGAATGTCCTCCGGTACGTGTTTATATCGTTATGCTTTTAACTTCTCAAGATTGGAAGTACTTATCATATTTAGCTCTCCAGCTCGATACTTTGGCGGAGGAGGATTTTAGAACTCTTCTCCGAGAACCCTTGAGCCAGGATCAGGCGGAGGAGGATCCGGAGGACGATGACGAACAGGAGGAGCAAGCTCCCAAAAAAGTTGCACCCCGACTCGCCAAGTGTCCCCGCACCAAGGCTTCCGGCTCCAAAGCCGGTGCCAGCGCTGAGGCCTCCGCCAAGAAGGCCAATACAGTTAAACCGCCTCCCCTTGACTCGAACAAGGCGGAGCGCGATCGCCTTAAACTGCTTGCTAACGCAGGAAAAGGGTCGCGCCCCTTTATTCCTGGAACCTCGTAAGTATCCGAGATCATCTCTCAGTTTATGTGTAAGTTTATTACTTATTTTTTCCTTTGTTTGTCGCAGGAATCAGAAGGCCCCTGCTTCTCGGGTTAACACCCAGAAGCAGATTACAAAATATTTGAAGGCATCACCAGCAGTTCCTCCAGTCACGCCAACACCCCCCAACACCTCACACCCTGTTTCGCCATTGTCGCCGCACGAAGCTCCGCCATCCCCTACTCCAACTGCTCAAACTCCACCGGAAATAATTCCTGTGAGCAGCGAGAGAGGAGGCGGAAGCTCATCCACCGCGAGACGTGCGGCTCCGGAAGGTCCCTCGGACAAGGCCGCAGAAGAAGAAAAGGAAGTGAACTCCCAAGACTTGGCTGATGCTCCGGCTAATGATGTTGTAACCTTCCCGAAGAACTTTGGGGATCTGACTAACCTGTTTCCACTCCCAAGGCCTAGTCGAATAAATTCTTTCATAAATTAACGGAGGTAGAGAAGTGGGAACTGGAGTAGGATCTCCTCAACGCCATGATGGCCAATGCTTTGGGGAAGGCGGATGTTGAATCTTCCGAGATTCAAGTCCACAAGAAGGAAATGGGTGACTTTTTTGACCATCTCCTCGTCAAACGCAAGGTAACATAATATTTCCAATAGCCCCCAAGTATCTAGGCGGAAACTAGTAATAGTTAGTGCGTCGATACTTAGAGTAACATGAACTGAGAAAAAAATAAAGTGTCGTGGTAGTCCCCAAGCGTCATGGTGGAAATATGTTCCGGCAATGATGCTTCTAAAGAACATACACACACAAAATGAGAGCGGCCGGAAACTAATCCGAACTCTGGCTATTTCAGGAGCAGCAGGCGCTGCATTACGAGCTCCACAAGAATATCTCTCTGCAGTGCCGCGTCACTTTAAGCCAGGCGGAGGACATCCAGGCCGTAAAGGAGGAAATTGCGGAGTTAGAAAAACAGCTAGCGGAAGCCCAAAGTAAACCTCCGACCTAGTCTATCATTATTCCAAATTCCGACTTTGAACTTATTTTTGGCTTTATAATTTAATAGATGCATCCACCTCCCTCGCTACCGCATCCTCTGAGCTTGAGAGCCTGCGCTCCGCCTACCAGAATATGGAGACCGAGCTAGCGGAGGCGAACGAAAAGCAAGAGCGGGCGGAGAAACAGCTCAAAGAGAAAAACTCCGAGCTCCTTCAGAAAGAAGCAGACTTTGTTCAGAAGCGCCAGGTTGATAGCGACACAATGCAGAAGCTGCAAAAAGAAGTCAACAGCCTTCGGAACTATATGACTGTGGCGGAGAAAGGCTAGGACCTTCGTAACTCCGACGTTATGGGTAAGAATCCGGACTCCGAATATTTCAAATGGATCCTTCAATATTTACTGATATTTGACTCCACAATTTTCATGCAGAGCCCTTTGGATATGATGAGAAACGCCGCAGCGAAATTCCCCGTGACAATCTTATCCGGCTTGTCGGAGACGATTGTCAGGATCTTATCTCTGCGTGCCGGAAGATTTGCCACAATCTGAACATCAAGGACAGCCGCACCTACGATATCAATGAATTGATCAAGAGAATGGACATGCTACCGGAACTGGTTGTGGACCTCCAAGCTTCTTCCGCCAGGGGCGCTGCCTGTATGTCGCTGGCCATGTGCCTGGCTCGGTCTCCAGGTCTGGATCTAGACGTCACCACCACCGGTGTTCCTCCAAACACCGATGTGAATGCACTGCTAGATGCGTGCAGTGGCTATGATACCCGGATCGCCCGCCGGATTCCTCACACCGAATTCTACGACAAAGTCGTGCTGCCAGCTGATGAACTTCTCGAGGCGGAATATGCCAAGGAACGGGAAGCGGAGGCACGACCTGTTGGATCCGGCGATGAGGGCCAAGTCACCTGGACCAGCTCAAAAGAAAAGTATAAGGATGGTGCCACTTCTCCGACGAAAGGAGCTGAAGAGGATGATGATGATGAGGACGTCGTTTCGTCTCCGGCTAAGTAAGCGGAGGGCGAAACCGCCCATACTGAAGATGGAGCTGGCTCTTCTCCGACTGAGGAGAAGTAAAAACTATGTCCTGCGGAAAAAACAATGCATCATTTTGGCCCCATCGAGGGTTTGTAATATATAACTTAAATTCCTAAGTAGCTAGGGAAGAAACAATCTTCATGGGCAGAAAAAATTTATCCTGCTATCCGTAATATATATTTGCATGTTTCGTATGTTTTAAAAAGCAAGTGCTAGTTTCTAAGTTTTCCGGCTTGCTCACTTGACCTTCCACGAGCCGGAAGACCTTTAGCCGGAAACGCTCGCCTGCGGCGACGAAGCCCAATGGCAGTCCGTCAATAACCGCGGAAACAAGCCCCCAGTTAAGGTGTTGAAAGTCGCTACCAAGAATCCATGAGTTCGCAACAAAAAAAAAACTCATCCACCAGAAAACTTAAGCTTACGTCCTAAGGGACGATTTTTGAAAATCACAACTTTCATACACGCCTAGACGGAAACATCCAGCTCTGCGGTTTTAGTCGGAAAACATACATGATCCAAAAAATGAAAAACTAAAGGAGGTAAAAGACTATAAGAGTGAACCATATGCTTTATTTCATTGATCATGTATCATAGATATTACAAGGTATGTAATGCGGAATTTGCTAAGTGTGGAAAGGACATAGATGTGCTATATTCAGGGACGATCTGTTTCATCGTATATGTCATACGGATCCTCTCGCTTGCGTTTCCGGTGCCAGTTAGCAGGTATATCCTTTAACTCCCGGAAATCAACGAGGTACTAAGATCCGTTGTGAAGCACTTTGCTGATGACAAAAGGTCCTTCCCATGGAGATTGCAACTTATGGTCTTTAACCTGGCCAAGGCGAACGACCAAGTTTCATGCCATGAACGAGCGATTCCGAACTCGACGACTATGGTAGCATCAGAGTTTCTGCTGGTAGATGGCGGAACGTTGGTCAGCTAAATTCCGAGCTTCTTCGATCAGGTCCACAGAAAGCTGTCGAGCCTCGTCAGCAGTTTCTTCATTGTAGGCGGAGACTCGCGGTGAATCGTGGATGATGTCGGAGGGGAGCGCTGCTTCGGATCCGTACTAGGAAGAAATGAGTAAATCCGGTTGATCTGTTTGGGGTAGTTCGCAAACTCCACAGAACAGAATCTAACTCCTCGGCCCAAGCTCCTGCTGCGCGTCGCAACGGTTCTTCAAGGTGAGGTTTAATTCCGGCTAGTATGAGGTCGTTGGCTCGTTCGACCTGACCATTAGATTGTGGATGAGCCACAGATGCAAGGTCAAGCCGGATCCCTATGTCATTGCAATAATCCTTCAATTCTCCTTGTGCAAAGTTCATGCCATTATCTGTGATTATGCTGTGTGGGATGCCGAATCTCGTCACGAGGCTGCAAACAAATTTTAGTGTCGTAGCACCATCGGATTTTCTCACTGGCTTTGGTCTCGATCCACTTACTGAACTTGTCAATAGCGACCAGAAGGTATTCAAAACCGCCAGGAGATGACTTTTTCAATTTTCCGACCATGTCTAGCCCCCAGACCGCGAACGGCCAGGTGATGGGGATGGTCTTCAGCTCCTGAGCCGGAGCATTTGGTTGAGTAGCGTAGTACTGACAACCTCGGCAAGTTTTTACCAGTTTATCAGCATCTTGTTTAGCTGTTAACCAGTAAAAACCTAGCCGGAAAGCTTTTGCAACGAGGGATCTGGGAGCGGCATGATGCCCACAGTCCCCTGCGTGGATCTCTCTGAGGATTTCAATACCATCTTGATTTGAGACGCATTTGAGAAATACCACATTTGCACTTCTTTTGTAGAGTTGTCCATCAACAATTGTGTAGGATCTTGCTCGTCTAATAATCTGTCGTGCGAGGACCTCGTCCTCCGGAAACTTTCGATCGATGAGATAATCCAGGAACGGCTGTGTCCAGGCCGGAATGATAGCCATCACTTATTTAGCGGGAGACACTGCCATATCTGGGTTTTCCGGGTTAGCGCCCTTGACTGAGGGTATCCGTAGGTGCTCCAGAAAAATTTCGGGTGTAATTGGTTTCCCACCGGATCCGAGCTTGGACAGCATGTCTGCCGCTGTGTTATCATCTCTCTGACGTACTTGACTTCGTATCCGAGGAAGCATTTGGCGATCTCGTCAACTTCGTCTCTGTAAGCCGCCATGACGGAGTTTCTGGCGTTTCAGGTTCCGGCTACTTGTTGTGCAACCAGGTCGGAATCTCCGCAGCATATGATGTGCTTGATCCCAATTTTCTCCGCGATGCGCAATCCGTATAGTAGAGCCTCATATTCTGCCATGTTGTTTGTAGCTTCGAAGTGAATCTGCAAGACGTACTGCAGTTCTTCTCCGGTTGGTGACTTCAGGGTAACTCCAGCCCCCGAGCCTTGGTGTTGCTTGGATCCGTCAAAGTGCATGATCCATGGTCGCCGGCGCAGTCGAAGCGCCTGGGCACGGGGGGTCGTCGTCCGCGATGTCGTGGATGACGGCGTCGGCCGGAGGGGCCGCGATGGCGATCTCCGCCCTCGTCGCCGCGAGCTCGGCCCTGGCGTCGGCGAGCTCGGCCATGGCGTTGGCGATCTCCGCCCTGGTCGCCGCGAGGCTCCCTTCCGCGCGCTCTGCGACCTCCGCCTCCGCCGCCGCCGCCTCCAGGTCCAGCTGATGGGCCTCAACGCCGGCGGCGGCTACCTCCTCCTCCTCCTCCGGGTGGAGCTGGCGGCACATGTGAACAACGTGCTCCCAACTCATGTGGTCGGCCATGGATGGATGGTAGGGTTAGCTTGAGGTGTGCCCGTCGCCCCCACCGGTATCCACCATATATAGCCACGGCGGGGCGGGAAACGGCGTTGGCGCGCAGGGCATTTCCCGCGCGCGCGAAACGCCGGCGAAACTTGCCAATGTATTGGGCACGCGCGGGAACGATCGTCGTCGCGCGGGAACAGTTAATCGCCGGCGGCAGTCCTCAACGGGACGTAAAACACCATTAGCGAGCTTGACGCTATCCCCGGATAAAATATGCGTCCGCACCGCTAGAGATACCCGAGACGCAAACGGTCGCCCTAGGCCACACGGACATTTCAGACGTCGAAATGCGTCGGCCCCACACAGGAGACTCGGGAGGTCGTTTTCGCGGGCCCCACACACGGAGATTCCGTCGCTGGCCGCACATTTTGACTGGTCTCTGGAAGGCGGTCGCTCGGTCAGATGCGTGCCTGCACTATCCTCCTCCCCTCTCCACAACGCCCACCGCCTTACCCGGATGGCCGGATCCCCACCTCCCTCTCCCACGACGAGGAAGTGGCAGGAGAGATCACCGCGCTGGATCCTGGAGGAGACGTCAGCGGAGCTACGACGGCGTGCGGCGGCGTTAGACAGAGGCATCTCTCCGTATCCCTTCCACGTTCCTATCTCAGGCTGATTCTTGTCGATCTCGCTCACTCGGGGAATGAACCTGCGTGCTGCCGAATGATTTGCAGGTTGTGGTCGCTCATTCCATCTCCTCTCACTCATCGCCCCACTGCTAATTCGATTTTCCTAGACGTCTTGGTCGCATGTAATTGTCGCTGGATGTAAAGTACAGTACATTGTTTTCCCCATGTTGTTTCTACATTCTTTTTGTCCTGTTTCCTTGTGTGATGTCGTGGTCTCTTTTTTGTAGTTGATCTGGTGCTCTGCCGTTGCAATCAGGCCAGGAACTCCTCTTAGTGTTCCATACTTCCATAGAACTGTCTTCAATCGATTTGTCTCCCCTTGACCATTGATCTGAATTTGTTCCTCTAAGCCATGTACTGCGTCACACATACATGTAGTGCTAGATATCAGTACTAATTCAGACATTATATTTTGCAGAAGACATTTATATTCCCCCGCTAGAATTCATGTCTTGGTGTAAATTGTAAGTAGTTCACAAATAAAAATGATTATGTGGTCATAGACATGCTTCTCAACAATATTTAAATTTTGTGTTATTTTCTAGATAAGCCTAGACAACCATACAGTTTGATGTGCACAACCGAAAAGGAAGGAGGGAGTGGAGGATCGGGCATCTTTTCGTTGCCGCTTCCCCACACCCGCTGTTCGTGTCCACACCACTATGACTCCACTCCTCTGTTAGGTCCCTGGTTGCCGCCTCTTTTCATGCAGGATGCTTCTACTAGCTCATGGATGTGTGCTCAAATTTTGTTCTATTTTGCTTTGTAGATTCTTGGTGAAATACCCATTTGATTTTTTCTTACCAAGGAACGAAACTCGAGGGAAAGGGACTTTGTACATAAAAAATCATTTTCGTATGTCTCTATCCTCATACTACATTTTTCTTCAGTGATTATAAATAGCACACATAATCCTGATGACGGATCCCTCTACTGTTTGTTTTTGTAAAACATTGTGAAATCAGAAAGTAGCTAGAGGTGATAAGAAAGAGTATTTACAGCTATCTATGCACCATAAAGTGTACTTAGGTGTTCCTGCTGTTTCTATTTATTCTCAATTTGTAAAGGAGAAAAAGAAAGAACCTGACAAGGATTCTGATTTTTACGTACTTCAAGCATTCAGATGCTACTGTGACATTAACATATTTGTTCTAATTAAGTAACCTTGGCAGTTGGCAAGTTCACTTTTGTAGGTGTGTTCTTGCAATCCAGTTCCATGGAGCCACATATGTTTATGGATACATGGTTTATAGTATGCCTACATGTTCAAACCAGTATTCCAACGGGTTGATACTTATATTTGATTCATAAACTCAATTAATTGTACAAGCTGTAAGTTCCACAACTGCGTTGTGGGAATTTGTGGTTTGCATGTCTATCCGGTAAACAAAAAGATTTAAAATATAAGTAGAAGTTATGTTACAATGATATGAAGAGCATTTTGAATAGTTTATTTGAGATATTCTATGGATATTGGCAGCATGCCAAAATAAAAGACAAGTATCCCTTTCCACGAGAACTCTAGGTTTAGCTAGGTACATCTTCTGTAGTTCTACTAATAACTGCAATTGTTCATAGAAAATTTGGGTTATTCATGTTTGTGTTCTCACTTCTTCCTCTTTTCACAAGCTTCACTTTTCTATAGTACGCTTTATTTTTATTTCTAATTAAGGTCGGTATATGCTGGAGAAGAGGCAAAGTTACTCAAAGCTATATTATGCTCAGTACCTATATTCTGAAGGTCGGATCAGGTAGGACCCATTTGCACTTCTTTTCTTCTTTGCAATGGGTAAAAAATATCCATGATATGCCACCTGTTGGTAACTGAAGCGCTTATATGAACTCAAGTCAACGGAAGTATGCACGAGTTAATTTATCCTTTAATTTGTTTCGGGGGTACATGTTATAGTGCATTATCAATGTATAGATCTACTGAAACTGAACATTTAGCTCCTGCATACTGAAAAGTTTATATTAGATATGCTATAAATCTATAGCTTCCAGTTCGAAGCTCAAATGTATAAAGATTATTGTAGTGGTTGTTGGGCGACAACCCCTATAAACTGTATGTTGTATTAGAAGTTGTCCTCGCAAGTTCATTTAATATGTCATGAGGGTTGCACAATCTTTGCTTGCACAATATTATCTTCCATTTGCTTTTCTTGGTTGTACATTTGAATGAAGTTGCAAAATGGGCTGACAATTCACGACCTTATACTACAGTTTGAACATTCGCTTATGTGTTATTACAGATTTAGTACATATTACTATTGGCTGAAGAACAAGTGATACTATCATGGATAAATGACATGTAGTATGTTGTTTGCTCATGTACAACCGTATAATTTAGTCAATTATTCTTTTCGATGAAATTTCTTAAGAGAGCCACTTCATATATTCCCTAATCACATTTTGATTTTTTAGCACTGTATCCAGCAGATGTGACGCAGCTTCCATCACCAAATTTGTTGCAAGTGGTTGATAAACCAAGCACTAATGTAATGATGTTTTATTTTGGTGATGACACATTTTGTTGTTCTTTCAGGACTTCTAAGGTGCTTTTCTCCTTGCTAGACTACATGTTCTGCTACAAGACTATACGTTGCTATCTTCTATTCTATGTGATGGGCCGTGGTTGGTTTCGAATGGTTGAGAATGTTTATGGTGCCTTCCAGACACCATTGGTAATGCTCTTGTGGTGTATGTCCCGCTAAAAGTTTGTTGCCTCTAAGGCTATATGGACATCTTTCTCCGTTTTCATGTTAAGCCATGTCCTCTGAGTTCCCCAAGTTATTCTGCTAACTTGCTATTTTGGGAAATGAATTTTGGTTCATGACAGTATTGAATTTCTTTCATTGAAGAATTTAAATCCTAAGATAGAAAAAAGTTGGCAATGGTTCATCAGTTATGCTATCGTAAGATAGTTGGCAGGATAATACACTCCAAAGAACATTCACCTCACATGAACTCATTTGCAAAAGACAAATAATTCAGTGTAAAAAAAAGCTAGGATCTTTAGTGATAATGATATCATCAACCATTGCATCTAAAATAATGCAATGCTCTTCAGCAAATGGCTAGATTTGGTGGAAACTTAATCCTGAATGGATCTAGATCTTAAAAATAGAGGACTCTGCAATGCTTTATTGTTCATATTATTCATGGAAGCTCTACCATATGGAACCACACGAATAAAATCATTTTTGACAGTGTTGACAAAGACACAAGAAAATGCATATGTGGATATGTTTAAAAGATACTTCCCGGTCACACAAAGGATCTAACCTAGGCTTATGAAAGGGTTGCAGGACTGTCTGGACCTCCTTTTGTTTTACCTTTTCATCTCATCTTTTGTGCTTATCTCAAATGGCGCTCTAGAGTCCTCCCCTACTATTTTTTTAAATAACTCTTAGAGTAATATGCAGTATTACAAGGATTGAAGTTATTTCGCTGTTACAATGGAGTTTTGTTTAGGGTACATTCAATTTATTAGAGAAACTAGTTGAATGCCCGTGCTTCGCCACGGCTTAACAAATTTATCTATTTGGTAAAATTCATATGTATGGGACTAAAAGACATAATTGTAAAATGCAAAATCTATACTACGTCAAAAATTCATTATTATTATTATTATCTCAATGCACATCTTTATATGGTGGCTCATTGAAAATGAAAACGCGGGCCTGTTATAGCTCAGGCATGTTATAGCCCGATAGTTCATATGTCTAGCTATGTTATAGTCTGATAGTTCATATGTCTAGCTGTAACGCGTAGTTCATATAGTAGATGAAAACGACATTTCATTTGACAGATGAAAATGGCCCGACAATACATATAACATATGAAAACACGGGCCTCTTAGATCCACAGCGAATGAGCGCTTAGTTAGACACTTATGAAACAAGAATAAATCATTGGAATAAAATATATAGCTAATATATAGCTAAGCGTTCACCGACTAATGCAGGGCACTTGGTCTAGTCGCTAATTAGCGATGTTGAATAGTTGCGATCTCCAAAACGCAAGTAAAAAAATCAGATAACGCCCAACAATTGTATTTGCGTCCGGCGTCGATGATTAAAGGTTGTAACTATCGATAGAGTAGAATTCTAATCATGTCGCCCGTCTTCAATTAAGCGTCCTATTGTGGAAGCTCTTATAGTCCCAGAGAAAGCGCCAATATGGTGGATGGGCTCCATGTAGCTGGTTTTTCAGAAAAAAAGATAGAATTCAACATTTTGAAGTTGTAACAAATTCAAAAAAAAAATCTTAGATATACATAATGATGATTTCTACATGAGTGCAAAATACGAATGTGAAATATTAAGTATCCCGGGTGGTGTAAAAAATGAAAAATTTCTAGATGTGTGTCATGAACACTGTAAAATTCGAAAATTTCCTAGATCGTTTTGTCATTTCCCATTGAGATTTGGCAGAACCATAGAATACATAATCATCAACATACAGAATTTCTCTTCAGATTTTTTTTGAAACTTTTAAAATGTTGTTTTCAAAAAAATCATAAACGGGCTCCACGGAGGCCGTCCACTCTATGCATTTTTCGCACACATCATTTGTTGCCACGGTGAAAATGAAAACGCGGGCCTAGTTGAATGCTCCTGTCACTACGGCCCATCAAGTGACATTTTTACCACACACATGTAAATATTATATTATGTAAATGATTGATAGCTACATAGTATTGTAAAAACAGTGAGATTCAACTTTCAAGGAAGTGTATTTTGATATTAAAAAAAAGATATAACTGGACGTCATAGGCATAATTACTAATCTTTTTTTTGAGAATAATTACTAATCTCTTATTAACTAAGATATATTCACTAACGTGAATTTGAAATTTTAATAGCCTACAATGTAAAATTGTTGATTGTGTAAAACTCAATTGTTTTCGGCGAGTTCAGATATTCCTTCAACCCGGTGATGTTTCAGTTCCTTTTGATTGCATTGGCTTGCGATCGTACGAGGAATTCTAAAGAATGACAAATAGAAAAAGGGACAACATTTGAACAATGAGATAAATTATCAAAATAGTTTCTGCATTTCGAAGATACATTCAGACAACTAACTTTGTAAATAAAATAAGGGTATATAAATTAACTTCAAACTAAGTTACATCGATTAAAAAATCAGATTTCAAATCGTCGACTTGAACTTCTTTTTTTTTCCTTTTTCTGAACCAATCACATGAGAGAGAATAATATAACATTATTTTGTAAGATCCATTATTTTGAACTCTAATTTCTCTAATTCCTTTTGCGAAGAATTATGAACTCTATTACATATCGCATAACTGAAACATCAATTATATGAGCTGAACGTACTCAGTGGCTCTATCCATCTATATGAAAGCAAGTTGCAATCTCCAAGGAAAAGGCGGAATTCCTGTAGTGTGCATTATGTCTTTGCCACAATGGATGCGCCCTTCGTTACTTAGAGAATATGCTTTGGAGCAAGGAGTTGTAATTGGTGGGAATCGAGAGGATCTTGCTGGATGGAATAAGTCAGGTTGTAAATAGATAGCTAGGCACACTTTAACAACATAGAAGATGATCTGAAAACAGATGTAGTCATATTGAGACTTTGTGGTTCTATTCTGATACTTACACCGTTCTGCAAAATTGATATTCAAGGTTCTCCTTCTCACATCTTTGCAAACTAAATTATTTTAGACAACACGAGGAGCACCAGAAGTAAACAAATAAGTATCTTCTTTGAGACAATCAGCAAGCTTCATATTTTAGACAGAGATGCAGTAGCTTGACCACCAAGTACGCACACATACAAAAGTATATTTTGCCCATCAAGACAGTTCTTGACTAAGACTTGATGCAAAACGTAAGTGTGTGTTTTCGAGTACCAGGAATTCAAGAAAAAGTAACCCTCCTCGTAGTGGCGTTCTGTTCACTTCAAACCTGTTAAGTAAGAAGTTTGCCAAAGGTAATGCATTTACGCATTACTCTGCCTCCAGTTCAGCTTTACCTCTTAACAGGAATCAAGTCAATTAGTTGCCTTCTTTGTATCTACTAATTTGTATAAACAATATGATATTGTGAACATGAATTCTTTTCTTATGTTTCTCAACTGAGAATAGGGCCTGTCATTTTGATAGATGAGTGCAGAGGTCAAAGTCAAAATTGCAAGAAAGGTAAGTACAATGCTATTCCCGGGGAAATAATACCACCATTCTATTGCCGACAGAATAATATCACCATTCATATGAAATTACACCACTATTCTAGTGACGACACCTTGGACCATTTGCCCATCAAGGTGCTAGATGACTTCACTATTACACAATAAGAGCATGAATGCAAGGGGATAGACAGAGATATCTGAACCAGGCCATCCACTGGAAAAACTTCAACCCCGGCACCATGGTGTGACCAGTAACTTCATACCTTGCAAGAGATACTTAAAATGTGTGTTTGGGCTATACAGTAGGAAATGCGTGTTCTACATCACCAGTATTATTTATCTGTTAAGAAGACTCAATATTATTCGGGTTGAAAAGTATATGAGTCTGCTGAATTTACACTATCCATAAAATACATGAATTAGTTTGAAGAACTTATACTATACGCACTAAGGATCCCATGAAGCTTTTTTTGGTTCAGCACTTTTCCCTGAAGAAAGTTGTGAATACCAATCCAACAAATTAAAGCATGAAAGTGCAGTTCTCACATGGAATTTTAACGACAAGTAGAAAATTGGTTCCAGAATTGCAGTAAACCAATGCTTGGAAATCATCAAAGAATTTCAACAGAAAAGATAGACCAATAAACTGCCCAAACTACTACAACACTTACAATATTCAAATGCATGAATTATCTCCTATGTTGGTTGGCAACATGAAGTGGAAGGATATTTATTTTTAAGCTACTCCAGTTAAAGGTGTGGTATAAATTGTCTTGAGTTTGTCCCTTAGAAACCTCCTACTCAATAAAAGTGTTAACCTGTTTAATTCCCATTTTATAGCATGGATAAATCAGACAAACTACTGTAGTAAAATTAATCCACCATTTGACTACATTTTTTCTTTTCCATATGTTAATGTCAATGAAAGAAACTAAAGTTGCAAGTGGCAAGCAATGCAGGTAATAAAAAAAGCAAAGTAGTAATAACTGATTCGTCCTATATTAGCATGATTAGACGTTCCTAAAAATGATGCACAACATGGTAAAAGAACCATTTACACCATTAGTAAGAGAAAAACTACTTCAGTGAGATTCTAAAATAAATAACTACAGATCATGCTAACTCAAAAAAAATTGTGTTTTTGATGACATTTGTGAGACTTGTGTATAACAAAACATCATAGAATGCTTGGTCAGTCCTAGGGTTTGGGTTTTCATAATTAGAAGTAGGGCAAGTCCTTGCTGTTTCAAAGCTCCCAAAAGAAATATACCATTCCTCGATTTTTTCAACTATATCATAATTCTAATTTACTTAGAAAATACATCCGACGTACTCCTACTTAGAAAAGTAACTAAGACTTATTGACAATTCACTTTCAACGAAAAACAGGTTGCTACTTTATATGGTACCTGATACCATTGTCAACTTCTTAGCATGCTCGTGGGATTTCAATCCGACATTAGAGGGCAGAGAGTATAAGTATTAGGAAATCCATCTCATAATTAGCAACTCAAACTTTTTAAGTAGATAAAATGACCTTGTGCAATTCAGAAAACACAAGCACTACATTGAGAAACCTGAACATGCCGTGGTAAGAAGAAATTCGTGCGCTGGTGCCGATGCCACGAGTGTCCAGTTGGCCCGCAGACCCAAATCCTCCAACTTGTGGCTGCCTTGTATGTTCTTTCGCCTATAGTACAACGCCTGTCGTCGGCCTCCAATCCAACGCTCCGACGTGGTCTAGCTTCTCCACCTAACTCCGGTCAATTTCTTCCGCCTCGGAGATGAGATGAGGTGAGGCTGGTGAGGTGGGGATGGGGCGCCATGGGAGAGATGGAATGGGCCTTGGTGGTTAGTGGGAGGAGGAGGTCGAACGGAGGGAGGGGTCGTACCTACGCCGCCGCGTCGAGAGGACTGGGGAGACACCTTGATCCGGACCGTCGCGAGGTCGTCAGCGCCAAGCTTCGGGAGGCGGTGGAGGGCGAACCCCTCGAAGAGCACGCGAGAGCAGGAGGTCTCTGCTGGCGCTGGTCTTCGTCGCGGAGAGCGCGCGACGCCACAACCCGCTCCAGGCTCGGCCTGTTTAGGGCCCTTCCCTCCAGATCTCGCCATAGACTGGGGCGGAGGCCCTCCAGATAACGCGGTCAGCTAGAGCAGGGTGGACTGTGCAGTGGATGCGGAGGAGGGTGGGTTCCTGTTCCTTGCGAGGTCTTGGACTTGGCCGAGTTTGGCGCTTGCGTGGTTGAGAATAATAGGGAGCATGAGAAACAAATTTTACGGTTTGAGTGGAGGAAGTGTGGTAGGATAAAGATGTGGGGGTATTATTGTCCATCCTGAAAATGTGACACCAGGCATTCACCAGTTTGCTCTTAATAGTAGAGATATACAACATAACAAAAAAAACTGGTTTACATTGATAAAAAAGGTAAATTAATAGTGCCTGATTTACAACGATGAAAGGATAGGTCGGCGCAGCAAAGCGCGCAAGGTCCTTATAGTAGTAGAGATATGCCAGGGGTGCGCAAAACAAACACCGGACTTTCCTTTTGCCTACGTGGCATAAGCATAAAACGTGTCCGTACCAGACGTCATAAGTACCTAGATCAATCCGAAATGCAAGATTAGGTACCCCGGTTGCACCTTTTACAAGATGGGGTAGTAAGGGCATCTCCAACCGGGCGACCCAAACGGACGCGCTGGGCCGTCCGTTTTGGGCCGTTTGCGTGCCCGAGCGGACGCGCGGACGGTGCCCCGCGTCCGCGCGTCCGTTTGGGTCGCGCGCTGCGCCCAACGCGCCAGATTTGGGTCGCGGCGCCCCATGGTATGTTTTTCTTGTAAATTCACTAGAAAAACGCAAAATAAATTATAGAAAAAATATATAAAATAGTTGAAATGCTCTAAATGTATTACACATTACATAGTCCATGTAATCAAGGATAAAGTATTATTCAAATAAAATGAAGAAACGATACAAAATGCTCTAGGCTTAAGGATCTCCTTCATCATTGTTGTTTGCAGCATTGTTGCCTACATGCCGCCACATGTGCTCGACCAAATCAGCCCGAAGCTGGTTGTGTACAGCTAGATCTCGAATTTCATGGTGCGCATGAAGAATGTCCCGGAATGATGCCGGAGCACGTTGAGGAGTAACCAACTCTCCTTGGCCGTCCCAGCTCATTATCAAAGAGTGAATCATCCCGCTCTACCTCAACAATCATGTTATGCATGATTACACAAGCGGTCATCACCTCCCACAGAGTTTGCACATCCCAGTGCTCGGCAGTGGTGTCCGACGATAGCCCAACGAGCTTGGAGGATGCCAAACGCCCGCTCGACATCTTTCCGGGCTGCCTCCTCGCTCTTTGGCAAACCTTGCCTCCTGCTCCGAGCTGGGGTTTCGGATTGTCTTCACGAGTGTAGCCCAAGGTGGATAGATACCATCGGCAAGGTAGTACCCCTTGGTGTAGTGGTGGCCATTGATCTCAAAATCCACATCGTGGGACCGACCGTACACTAGCCTATCAAACACCGTGAGAGCGCCGCAAAGACATTGATGTCATTGTGCGAGCCAGCCATTCCGAAGAATGAGTGCCAAATCCATGTGTCATGGGAAGCAACAGCCTTCAAGAATGACCGTGCACCCCTCGAATGGCCGCCGTATGACCCCCGCCAACCAAAGGGGCAGTTCTTCCACTCCCAATGCATGCAGTCTATGCTGCCAAGCATCCCAGAAACCCCCGGAAGCGTTGATCGACAACGGACGAGCTGTGTCCTCTCGCATTTGGTTGCCGGAGGTACTCGTTCTCCGAACGAACCGATCACCGCTCCGCAGAACCCGTACATCGATTCCAGGCCGGTTGACTCACTCATGCGCGTGTACTCATCTACGAAATCACCGGCAACGCCATATGCGAGCATCCTAATCGCTGCCGTGCATTTCGGTACGAAGAGAGGCCTACCTTGCCAAGTGCATCCACTTTCGCACGAAGTAGTCGTCGTAGATCTTGACGCCATCCATTATCCGGCGGAACAGCGGCCTCGTTCATCCGAAAACGACGGCGAAACAAGTGCGGCACGAACAATGGATTGGGTTGGAAGTAGTCGTTGTAGAGCTGGTCGTGGCCGCGTTCTCTTTTGCGGTCCAAGGCGGCCGCGCGCCCGGCAAGGACCCCCGAACACGGGGATCTGCGAGACAATGTGCTCGTGGATGAGCACCGCAAGCATCCGTGAAAATTCGTCGTCGGACTCCTCTTCCGACGACGTGTCGATGAAGTTCTTGAAGTAGTACTCGTCGTCGCCGTCCACCATGATCCGAAAAGGGACACATATTAGTTCGAGCTTTTGAACGAACACCTCGCGAGCGGAGGCGATCCAAATGCTTCTCTAGGGACCCGCAGCCATGGCCGTCTCAGCCCGACTTGCGGTCCGGAAACACGGTGCGGCAGAGGGCTCACCTCCGGCGGAAACGCGCGCAGCTGCGAACGGCGGGAGGTGTCGCGACGGTGAGAGGACAACAACGCCGGCGCCGCGTCCTCCGACTCGCTACGACGCGGCGAAAGCAGCCGCGGGACCTCGACCTATGCTTCCGCCCGCTTGCCGGCGTCTCGACGACGATGGCCGGCGTCGACGCGCTCCGAAATCGCCGGTCCATGGGTGGCGGCGGAGCGGGCGGGGAGATGTGTGCGGCGGCCTTGTGTTTTGGGTGGCGGACGAGCGGGCCGTGGCGGACAAGGGGAGGACGCGAGCGACCAGCCTTTCGCGTCCGCGGCCACGCAAACCCGGCCAAGATTTGGGCCGGGTTTGGGTCGTCCCGGACGCCGCGGCCATCCGTTTTAGGGATGGGTCCGCGCGCTGGGCCGCGTTTTTGTCCGTTTCGACCCATCCGGACGCGCGGGCGCGGGATGGGTCGCCCGGTTGGAGATGCCCTAATCCTGGACAAGATGAGGTATGTAGCTCATTCAACAACCATTGCTAGAAATTAAACAGGGAGCAAAGTAATGGCAACGTTTTAGTTAAACAGGCGCCTCCAACTTGGGGCATCCGCATCAAAGCAGAATCATGTGCGCCTCCAACTTGACTTGGTGCATCCGCATCAAAGCAGAATCATGTGAACTAGCTTGGTTGTACCAGATGTCCAAAGGAAACCAGTGAGTACTTCTGTAGCATAAGAAATTGAACGGATGTTGATGGTCACAGCTTAAGCATGCATCACATAATTTCTGCCATCTTGCCCCCAGCTGACCTGCATTCCAGAATTTTCATCGTTGGATTTAAGTTCAGATGTTCTTGCCTCCTTGATTCTGCAGTCCTCCTTCCTCCACGAGAGTAGTGACACCCATGCCAGCCTCTTCATTCTTTTCTTGGTTGCTGTCTACATCCACCTCATCTTCAGACTTTCGTGGCATTCACTTTAGAAGAACCACTAACATCAAATCAACTTCAACTTTAAGAACTGAATATGGGATAAAATGAACAATGTTACAGCTTACAACACCAGCGAAAACTCGACTCTTCTGGGGCGAAAACAATCAGTAAACACGAAAGAATCGTCTCAAATGAACTAATAATGTATCGTCATGATTATTATACAGATCGGGCTCACGCCAGTTCAGCTGAGAAGCCCTTTGGAACGGAAGCAGATGCAGATTCAGTAACCGGTGTAGATGGAGATGGGTCTATGATGGACGTGCGCTGGCGCTTGCGTCCCCAGCATATCCGGTCGATCTTGGTCTTGCTCCTCAGGTTGAAAGGAACCTCTATACAGTTGGTCCAAGGTAACAAGTGGGTCTCTGGTTTGAGGCTCGAAGGGGATGCGAGCGCAGCCGCTACGAGAGCGTCCTGTGAAGGGTTTTTTAGCTGGATGCCCAGGTATCCCTGGCAGCTCTTCGCTCCGCAGTTGCACTTGACCTTCTCCCCGAAATGCACAAACCTGCAAGGACGCGGTAAATTATCGTTGCCCATACAAAATATACCGTCTTTAAATCGGGGTCTAATGGTGCAGCTCATTCGAATGTGGAAGGTGGATGTTAAGTGGAATCTTACTTAATATGCTCCCCTGATTAGCATACATTAAATCAGTCTTGGGAAATATTCTGCCTATCCAATGGTGTAGTTCATTCGAATATGGAAGATGGATGTGAAGTGGAAAATTTAATATGATCCCCTAGTACCTGGTTAGCATAGATTAAACAACGCACAAGTACTATATCCACTCTGAATAATGTTCAAATCTATACACCAAAACACTAGTTCACGTCAGGGAACACTAGGAACAACTGGACTGTCGTGTAGGTCTAAGGGAAGCATGGCATCTATCAGATCAAGCAAATAAAAACAAGTTTAAGGGTTTGCATAATAAGGTAAAGAAATATATGCAATCTTTAGAAATGAATAAAAACCTAGATTTCAAATACCTGTAGTCATAAGTTAATGGTTCTCCAACTTGAATGGAACGAGAGGCAAAAACACCGACTCTAATCTCGCCATCGACTTGCCTGGTAAAAAACCATATAGACGGTCAGGAACATAACTTCACCACCACTGAGTGCAACAAGCTTTCTGGTTCAGAAATTATTACCATTTTTCTAGTTTACAGTTGGGATCACAACTATGGTTTAGGAAACGTGAAGTGTTTCCTTTAAATGTCGCATCTATTGTACAATCTTTGCTGATTTCACACATGTAGAAATTCTTGTCGCCGCGCCGCTTCATCTCCCAAAGCCGCTGCTCACATGTTGCATCGTTGATGACTGAAATAATGATTAAATGAATATACACAAGGGCAGCATTGGGTCACCACAGCAGATTTAAGGAGGGTAACTCAGGACTAAAACTACGAGTTAACTAAATTTACTAAACATGGTACAGCAAATGAATAGCTGAATAAAAAGAACATGTCAGTCTGAAGATAATGGGGCACAAATAATGAATTAGTGCACATGCTTTTAATTGTAGCCACGCCATATTTTCACGGTTATTGGTACAAATTTCCACTCATTCTCCACTAATCAGATTACTTGAAGAACGTATCCATCAGATGATGCTACTATCATGGTTTTTAAGGCGGTAAGGCATCCTAAAGCGCTGGGGGCGCTCTACCGCCTAAGCGCCCTCTTAAGCACCAAAAGCGGACCTAAAGTGGTAAGGCGCTGGGGGGCGCTCTATCGCCTAAGCTTCGCCTAAGCGTCCTAAGGCGGACGCCTTAAAAACCATGGCTACTATGCAACTTTTTCAGTGGTCTTGAAGATTCTTTAGTAATGCCGGTTCAGGTTAATTAGACTAACTGAAAGCAATAAAAGAAATTAAGCTAAAAGGTAAAATCAACAGCAATATTTCCGCTCACTCTTCAACTGTTAATAACTAACCCAAGAATTTATAGTTCTCACGAGATTATCCATGATGCACACTTGTATCTTCGATAGCAGGATGCAGCTTTACTGAACTCGTCTAAACAACTACTGATAAGAGTATTTGTGGTATTGTAGTATACCCTTTGGGTTGTTACAGCACATTACTTTGAGTCTTGATGTGGTAATGTGGCATTAGAGCCCGGGTTCTCAACTCTAGCAACTACCCTTAGGCACTACGGAGGCTGTTGCCCACAGAGAAGAGCAGTCGTAAATGGAACTCAAGGATTTATTTTGCACAAATAAGCATAACTGAAATAAGATTAATTAAAGCCAGTGGAAATAAGGGCACAAGCAATGTCACTCCCTGATTGCATATGAGCAGTCATCTACAGATTGTTTGTTATTTCTTTAACATGGTAAAGAAACTTGTACCTTCACCAACATACTCGATTATAAAATCACCTTTCTCCAACGGCTCCAATGCAACAGCACCCCATCCACAGCCTTCTGACTGTAAAGGAAAAAAAGGCTAATGTTAGTGTAGTCAACGAAGTAGACTAAACATCTTTTAGTAAGCATGAATACCAGCCAATTCTAAAAAACACAGCCCTATCATTGCCACATGTTATTGAGCAACCACCAAGAAAAATAAGGCTAGTGTATTCATTGTGTTTTGTAGCAATTATTTGAAGTGGTTATGCAAGTGGTGCCCATAGATGTCTGACACTCATGAACCCTCATTGTATTGTATGGCTATTTCCCAGCAGTACAAGTACAACTCATGGCACAGAAAAACTCCCCAAGGGGAAAATAGTGGAACTTGAAAAAACAAAAGATTAATGTAAATACAATAAAATTAAACAGGAGAGAAATCTCAAATAAATACGAATATGAGCACATCATTTGCAAGAAAAAACTACCTTCACAATTTTAAATTTCTTATCCTTGCGGAATGGCTTGTTGGTACACAGGTCGGAGCAGCGGCAACTCTTAGAACAACTCATAGAGAGACCCCTGAGAAATGACAGCCAAATGTCATAGTCAAAACTTCATTATCCATGTATGCGCCTGAAATATATCAGTGGAGTTAGAAAGAATACCTGCATTCGCAATCATCTCTGCAAACAGAATCTGCTCTGCAATTTCTGCACCCCGTCTCGGCACTTGAGTCAGCGCGTTTCTTTTTTACTAAATATACATCTTTTAAAACATTAAGGAAACAATGACGACGTGTAGAGGTGGAATGCAGACGAACACAAAGCTTATTTCAGAATAAATAAAGTAAGTGAAACAAAAGTAAATGGCTCTAGAAAGCTTGACACAATAACAATAACAATAATAAGCATTAAGTTAGGATACTGCGCTTGATATGTGTGTATGCGGGCGGTTTACAAACAATCGCTGAGAAATTTCGAATCGTTGAATCAATATTGAATTCTTCATTTACATAAGGAAGAGGTAGTCGGCAGAAGGCTTCCTATCAAACAAGAATGTTAGCATTAGTTATACAAAAAAAAGTGGGGTAGTACTCAGGAGGATCGCTAGATAAAAGCATCCTAAATCCTACATAGCAAGTAAGAAAGTCTTGAAATTAAACTATTTAAGATAATAGCGCAATAAGTTGAATAAAACAAATATAAAAAAAAGATAGCCAACATACAGTTATATCATGCCAGCACTAACCTCTATGTTGTTTGTCAGGTCAGCATTCTGTCACCATCAAACAAAGTACTCCTGTCAGACACCTCAACCATTACAAATATTAACAAAAGGGTATATGGAACGTTCTGGTAGTATTAATTAATAATCTAGAAGTGAAATTGATCTGACCGAAGAAATTAATGTAAGGATCTAGAAGTGAGCACGAAACCATGAAGCAAGCTTATCTCTAGTTGGAACAGAACCAACAGAAAAATAATGCCCCTTGATGCAGAGAATTAGATTTTATTAAAAATGAAATCCATAAATTAATCATTTTTTTGTTGGAAGTTGGAAGATATAGCTGTATACTTTGTTAGCAGAAAAGGGAAGAATCACATAGCCATGATCATTTCATGGATGTGCAAATGGCGATACATTACAAGAACTCTAAGCCCACACCAAATTTGAGCAAATTCTGGAGTATCGATAATATTTGTTAAGATTATGCATTCATAGATACTTGTACCAACTACCATGTATGGAAGATGCTATTAAGAGAAAAAAAAGGGGGCGGGGGGGCTTGATTTGGATGAAATGAATCAGAAGAATGCAAGTCAGACGGTAGAAACCCCAAAATAATATTCCTAGAATTTTTTTCCTAATAATACTTGCACTGGATTTGTCTTCTTGCAAAGTAACTAAAAGATACAACTTCCAGCCATAAAGAGATGTTAGAGAAAGTGTGAGTCAAACATCTCCAGTTTGTACTCATTACATAAAGAACATTTAGAACGGGTATCATGAGATTAGTTATCGAAATATCATGACTGTACCATTTTCACTAACATTTAGATCAGTCAAATAAGAATAGTATCATGCGAGAGTCATGGAAATATCATGATTGTACCAGTTTTACTAACACATTCATATGTACATGTACTGTAATCGTCAAAGTTACATGTGGAGTGGGTCCGTGCCCAAGACTTAATTTATTTATGGAAGGAGGGACTAATAAATTAGAGGTTAGAGTATTTCTGTATCCATGCCCTAACAAATCAAATTGAACAATCATAAGGAAAAAAGGATAGACCTCATTTTGAAGGAGCCAATTTGAAGGGTGCCTCCAGCAAATTGCGCTTCCTTGGTCATCTTTTAGATGAATTAGTGGCCATGGCGCACACTTTGTATGTGCTGCAACTGTACAACGTCCACATCGCCAAAAAAACATCTTTTGCTTACAAACCATGCAACCCTAATTATAAAGAAGGAAAGTCAAATTAATGCGTATCAAAGATTAAAAGTTAAGTACCTCTACCAGAAAGTCTTAGATACATCTAATATTAACTACTGAATTTTATCTGGCCAAATAGCAGTGGGCGCTGGTTTGCTGTAGGACCTACAATTGAGGTGTTCTTTGGTCGCTTAAAATTTAACCTCAGCTAAAACATAATCTTTCATTTCATGACATGGCGACGAACATAGGATTAGAAAAAAATTTAGGAACTACGACATGAATTAACCTTTAAAAATGTCTTCTTCATACATGCTGCAAAATAAGTACTGTATTATTTTATTTGCTTATTCATTTACATATAGTAAGCCATATGGCGGTCATGAACTGGTCATACATCGACAACCATAACTGTCAGCCTGCAGACTAAAATTTGCAAACAAAAAATCATGTTAATAATGACGTAAGTGTCTACTAATAATGCACATTGCATCTTCGCTTTCAAACCATAACTTACATGTTGAGGGCATTTGAAGCTTTCTGCGGTGAAATTTGCAGTATCTTCCACCACACAGGTCAGATGGAAGGACTGTTCGCATCGGCTAACCGAACATTTAATTTCATCCAAGGGATGGATGACCTTATAGCACACACGACATTCAACCTGTGCACATACGAAGAAGCCTCAGATGTTAAGCCAATAAAAAAATGAAAAAAAAAACGAAAAGCATTAAGAATTTGTGAGCTGCGGCTCGAGGGGGTAAAAATATTTGTATCACAAGGACAAAACGTGGTGATTTTTATAAGTTTCACCTGTCTACATAAAATTGCTCCAGTACTGGTTGATCTTAGCTGCGTCAATGTATTACAATTGAGAAGTGTGGGTTGCATTTTGGTAGACTACACAGTTGTGGGGATATTTACACTTAATGTACTGCTTGCCCTCCTCTCACATGGATTTGTACAAGAGTCAGAAATAGGAGAGCACGAGTACTGAGTTGACCTGACGGGGAAGACTTGTATAGGATCTCACCATTTAACACACAAAATTTATTTTTACAAATTGCAAAAAAATCTGAAACTTGTATACAACATACCTACGGGTTGTATCAACAACTCCAGAAAAAATCAACTCAAAAGTCCATCTACATGTAGAGAAACAAAAAATGATAAAATCTACTATGAATAGTGTCAGCTTTAGGTGGATGCGATTTCACACTATTCACACCCAAGATTTGTCTTTTTTTCCTCCAAGTGTTGGTCGAATTTGAAGCTGAGATTTTTAGGGGTTGCATATATAGCACAAATGTTTGTTGTCAATTCTTTTTGAAATTTTTGAACATATTTTGTCTGTTCTAAAAAAATTGATCTCACAGATCCTATACAAACTGAGATCCAACGCAAGTTGCCCCCCGACCTGGTGATAATAGAACACGGGAAAAAGGAGTGTATGACTTAATGTGTTTTTGCCTGAGATGTTGCGGGATGTGTGGGCAGTAGCGCTCATTTCAAATGTTGTCCGTTTCCTCTCTGTTGTATGAGTAAGTTTGAGTAATTTATAGTTGCGACAATGTAGTAGTAGTACCAGTTGAGATGTCTGGGTTGCATTTTGGTAGGATGCACATTTATGGGGACATTTACACTCAAGCTTGATGCTGCATAGAGTAAATCACTCAAGCCATTCCCCCTAAGAACTCCCACCCACGCAGAGACAGATCATTTCGGCCCAGCAGTGATTCCAAGCTATGCTGGCGAACTGAACCATGAGGAGCAGAAACACGTACCGCCTTAGGCGCAGCGGTGAGAAATGGCAGAACGCAGTGGTGCGGGGGGGCACCCGTCACCCCCTTCCTCACCGCCCACTCCTTTGCATAATCCTCTAGCGTCCGACTCCGCGCCGCAGACGATGGAGGCGAAGACAAGTTCTTCACGGTGACGTGGCCCGCCTCAGGGTAGGCGGTGACGGGAACCGCACCATTGTCCTCCTCGAGCATCCGGACCGGTGCCGGCGCTGCTTGGGCAAGGGAGGACGGCCCATGGCGTGCCTCGGGGAAGGCAGTGACGGAGAAGGCACCATCATTGTTCTCTTCAACCATCACTGCCACCGCACCATTCACTTGCACCGCGAACAGGGATGTGAGAGGAGCCGAAGACGTGGGCACTGCAACCGCGGATGAAGGTACTGTATCCGAGAACAAGTTATTCCCGCTGCCCTGGGGTACCTCCTCAGGGTAGGGGGCCGTGCCAGAAACTGCAACTTTGTTCTCTTCCTTTATCCGGCCAAGTGTCGGCGCAGATGAAGGTGCCAGAACTGAAGATGCCTTGTTCCTGCTGCTGCCGTTCAACACCACCTCGGGGTAGGCGGTGGCAGAAACATCACCGCTGCTCTCCTCCTCGGGCGAGGAAGGCAGCGGGGCAGAGGAGGAGGAGGGCTTGTCCCCGCTGCTGCCGTTGAACATCATCTCGGTATAGACGGTGACAGCAACCGCACCGCTGTACTCCTCGAGCGTCCGGCCCGGTGCCGGCGCCAGTGCTGGCACTTCCACGGCGGATGAGGTTGACGGATCCGAATACGGCGACTCGTTCCCGCTGTCGGGGTATGCGGTGACAGAAACGGCACCGCCTTCCCCCTCGTGCATCTGGCCCGATGCCGGTGCGGGCACGGCGGAGGAGAAGGGCTCGTCCGCGCCACCGCGGCGCACCTCAGGGCATTGGAGGTGGTCCACGCCCGATGCTGCCGCCGCCACCGGAATGGTTCGGGGGGGGCAGAAGACCCGTTCCCTCCGCCGTGGTGCCGTGGCAAGAGCCTCGGCCTGGGAACAAGGGCGGCCGCCGGCCCGTCCGCAGGGGCCTTAGGCGAGCGGGACGGCGGCGATGCGGAGCTTGGCCGTCCGTGCGGGTGGATCTGCTGGCTGGCGCGGGGGCTCGGTAGGCAAGCAGCGGCGGAATGTGGGAGGCGACGGCGGAATGTGGGACGAAACCCTAGGCTAGGCCGCTCGGCCTCGTCGGGAGGAGAGAGAAGCCACGCAACGCTTCGATGAGTGAGAAAGAGACTGGCCTGGCCTGGCCTTCGGAGAGATCGTGTTATGGGCTTATGGCCCACGAAAATTGTCAAAAGTGGCTGAAACACGTGTTTGAATGTCTATTGCAAAGCCCTTTAGGCCTCGTTCGTTTAATCCCCAGGGGCTATGGATTGAGCTGGATTAGGGCGTGGTCCTGGATATCTAGCCCCGCGAGTTGTTTTTCCAGCCCAACAGAATTGTAGTATTCGGTTACACCCTGTCGGTAATATTGGCCCGACTAATCACATCCATCTGTACTAACTTGATTTGGAAAAAAATTATCCCCATCAGGCCCGTGGAAGAATTTCCACGACGGGACAGACTTTGAGCGAGCCAAGAAAGGGAAAGAGAAAGCGACATTGATGACAATCTCGTGCTTCAATCCACGCACGGGGAGAGGCCTAACCGAATATTTTCTTGAAGACATGGATTAGAAAGGGCTAAAGAAAAGAGGATTAGAAGGGATTGGGTGACAACCCTGGATCAATCAAATACCTGCTTGGATCAAATCCAGCTTCGGATTGAATCCCTTGAAAACGAACGAGGCCTTAGTGGGGTCACGTGCCTTCGAAATTGTCCTCTGACACCAAAATTGTATGTTACACACGAAAAAGGGCCAAAAGTGCCCAAGATCATGAATTTTGGTGACGTCCAGATAGTCGTTCCCCAAAGGTGATGTGCCACCGTAATCGTGCCCGGCCCCCAGAATAGTGTGTTATGGGCTTATTGTTGGAGATACGCCCAAGAGGCAATAATAAAATGGTTATTATAATATATCTTTGTGTTTATGATAATGTTTGCATACCATGATATAATTGTATTAACCAAAACATTGATACATGTGTGTTATGTAAACAACAAGTAGTCCCTAGTAAGCCTCTTGTATAACTAGCTTGTTGATTAATAGATGATCATAGTTTCATGATCATGAACATTGGATGTTATTAATAACAAGGTTATGTCATTATGTGAATGATGTAATGGACACACCCAATTAAGCGTAGCATAAGATCACGTCATTAAGTTCATTTGCTATAAGCTTTCAATACATAGTTACCTAGTCCTTTCGACCATGAGATCATATAAATCACTTATGTCGGAAGG
The DNA here is from genome assembly GCF_022539505.1 of Lolium rigidum. Taxonomy (NCBI): domain Eukaryota; kingdom Viridiplantae; phylum Streptophyta; class Magnoliopsida; order Poales; family Poaceae; genus Lolium; species Lolium rigidum. Next base: position 267,380,999 of record NC_061512.1, read on the forward strand.
GTACTTTGATTACATCAAACGCCACTGCGTAAATGGGTGGTTATAAAGGTGGGATTAGGTATTCGGAAAGTATGAGTTGAGGCATATGGATCAACAGTGGGATTTGTCCATCCCGATGACGGATAGATATACTCTGGGCCCTCTCGGTGGAATGTCGTCTAAATAGCTTGCAAGCATATACAGTTCCCATGACTCCTACTCCTGCCAAAGCCATGTTGTACAATGCCTCTCTTGGATCTCCTCGCAGTGGCCCGTTCGCCGCATGAAGGCCTCGTGTCGCCATATATCCTCGCTTCCGGGTTTTTTGAGATAATGTTCCCTCTTGTGTCGATCGACATAAAGGACATGTCGAGGTTTTGGATCAAGTTCTCTCTGTCGGCCTCAGGTATGTTTTGCGTACCGAGATCTTGCTCTGTTTCGAGCCGCTCCGTGACTATCTCCCGAAGTACTCGATTGTCGGCTCGCCCGCCCTTCGCCTGCTTGACTCAGCGGCTGCCTCCCTTCTTCTATTCAGATCAACTGTCTGTTTTTCCAATTCTCGTCCAACACGGGCGAGTCTGTACTGGTACGCTTGCAATTCTTCTGCCGTAGCAGTTGTGGTCAATGGTTCTGTACCATCCATGGCTCTTGCGGCTCTATCACACGCTGCTTGTGGGAGTTGAACCCTTATACATGGTGTGGGCCCAACATATTTCGTGCCTAAACCTCGCCTGAGATCAGCGGGATCGACATACGGGTTTCCTGCATCGTCGAAAGCCTCCGATGTTTCCGGCTCAGCTCGACTTGCCTCCTCAATGGCATATATTTGGTGATGTGTAGAAGCTTGATTGTCGTCGATATCAGTGACACCGTCATACAGATCGGCGAAAACCTCACGAATAGAAGTAGATCTGTCGACGAAATCGAAAACACCGACGCTGTCGGAGTCGCTGCTTATATCTGAGTCCGCAGACGACTCGACGGATATGTTGCTGAAGATCTTGATGAGTTCGCCGCTTGATGCAAGCTTGGTGGAGATTGTCGACGAAATCTCTTCATTGCCAGACTCGAACGATGAAACCGATCTCGATGAACCGGAACCAGCTGCACCCGATCTCGCCGAATCCGATCTTGCGAGATGGTGAGATCCTTCCTTCCCGACGCGGAAGTGGAATTTTCCGAACGCCATGTCCATGGGCTCCTCCAGATACGCATATGCATCCATACGGGAGGGTGGGTGAGGAACAAAATCGACTAGAGTGGTTTCGATCTGTTTACCTTGATCCGAAGATGTTGATGATGTTGAACATGCCATCGAGATCAGAACCTTGTCGCCTCTAATTCCCACAGTCGGTGCCAATTGATAAGGGATTAACTTATCAATGCCTACGAGTTGTAGACTAGGGTTTAGTTGGAAGTAGAGGGCAAGTAGATCTCGAAGGTTTCAATCGGAAAAGTGCTCGACTGCTATGAAAACTAGGGTTGCGTGAAACAATGAATCGATCCTTTCTTTGTCCCTCGACTCCCCCTTATATAGGAGGCGGAGCCGAGGGTTTCGTGATGTACAAGTTACAGAGTTGGGGAGGGTTTCTGAACCGTCCCGTAACAATTACAAGTTGATATTCCTAATACAATACTATCTTTCCAAACTATGTAAAACTTCGGGTCGTGGGCCTCCAGTAAACCTCGGGTGCCTTCTTCGGCAGGCCCATTGGGGATGCCTATGTCAGTTAACTCCATCGTACCTAATAAGCTAAGTATTTCCTTTAATTTGCACAAAGTTGATTATCATTTACTTTCGCCGCACCCGACACTCGGGGGCTGCGCTGTATAGATTCACTCTACATCTCAGGCCGACAAAAGAAGAACCGCGCCTAGGAAAATCTACATCAACAAAGAACTCGTAAAAGAAAATCTGCAAGGAACCCAAAGAAATTTTCTCCAAGGAGGACCCGACGAAATCTTCTTCAGGGAGGACCCGACGAAATTTTCTTCAAGGAGGACCCGACGAAATTTTCTTCAAGGAGAACCCGATGAAATTTGCTTCAAGAAGGAACCCGACAAAAAAATGGAAAATCTTCGAGTCCATATACTCGTCATTTATTCCAATCACATTAATGGAAAAATATACTTCAAGGAAGTCGATGAACAAAGCCGAGCCTACACCCAAGTGCAAACACTCGGATGTAGCCTCGGGGCTACTCCCATCGGGAGCGCTGGTCGCGCACCCGAAGAAATAAAATTCAATATAGCAAGTCAATATAGGAGCATCAAGATCCTATTCGACAAAAGATAGCAACCCGAAGAAATGGTTCTACCCGAAGAATGGAGCTTTCCATCAGCCGAACAAAATGCACTCAACAATATATTCTCGAAGCGCGTCCGCCGCGGTAAAAACTCCGAATGCCGTGACTTGTAAAAGGGTCAGGAAGGTAAGACCCCAGGATCCGTCCTGCGTGGTGTGGCATCGCACACAGAATGCGCTCTACCACTTTATCCACATCAACAGATGTGAAGAAATAAACCCAGCGGACGCGTTGTGGATCCGATAATTTTGCTGGAATTCAGTTTTGGTAAGTCCTAAAGCGGCACGTTCTGAATTACGCCAGTATCCCGAATTCGTGTCCGGGGATGCGAGTTTGAAGTAGGTTTATACGGATTGCCACAAGTGCATCAACTGGTACCCGAGCTTTCGGATGAACCAGCCCTATTTACCAATATCCATGTGCAATATAGAAGTCGAGAAAATATAGTGTTTCCGTGCACTCGAAATATATGAAAAACAAAGAAATGAAGTCTGGAGATTTCATCCGATTTCATCCTATTCTCGCGATTCAAATAAATATAGCAAAGTTGTTTACCCAAAGATTCGGCTTCATGAAGAAAAATGTATATCAAAATAAGGCAAGATAGCAAAATAGTTTACTCGACCCGAGTTTTCGTGTTTTTGTCTTGCAGGTAAATATATAAAGGTTTGTGGACTCAACTCGACTCTGCGAATCGAGTGGAGCCTACTCCCATCGGGAGCGCTGGATTTTATTAAGTCCTCTAACAGGAGTCAATAAAAAGAGGGGCTGCGCCCAGAAATATAGTCAAGTTCTTCATCGAGTAGTACAACTTGAGTCTATGCCCAAGTGCAAGCACTTGCCCATAGACTCGGGGGCTACTCCCATCGGGAGCGCTGGCCGCGCACCCGATAGAAAAATAACTTCGAGAATCGTCGACATCATCTACGCTACACATGATCTATGACATTGACCTGATGTATTTTCCGGATCAATGGCCTCACCTTGTATTTCTTCGACTTCGGATATGATTATGCTTGGAGTCTCTACGCAAGTCTTCGACTTCCTGCTTGTGACGGTAAAGCACACGTCCGTTGGGAACCCCAAGAGGAAGGTATGATGAGTACAGCAGCGAGTTTTCCCTCAGTAAGAAACCAAGGTTATCGAACCAGTAGGAGATGAAGATCACGTGAAGGTTGTTGGTGAAGGAGTGTAGTGCGGCGCAACACCAGGGATTCCGGTGCCAACGTGGAACCTGCACAACACAATCAAACTACTTTGCCCCAACTTAACAGTGAGGTTGTCAATCTCACCGGCTTGCTGAAAACAAAGGATTAAACGTATGGTGTGGAAAATGATGTTTGCTTGCAGAAAACAAAAGAGAACAATGATTGCGGTAGGTTGTATTTCGGATGTAAAAGAATGGACCGGGGTCCACAGTTCACTAGTGGTGTCTCTCCAATAAGATAAATAACATGTTGGGTAAACAAATTACGAGTTGGGCAATTGACAAATAGAGAGGGCATAACAATGCACATACATATCATGATGGCTACTATGAGATTTACTTAGGGCATTACGACAAAGAACATAGACCGCCATCCAAGCATGCATCTATGCCTAAAAAGTCCACCTTCGGGTTAGCATCCGCACCCCTTCCAGTATTAAGTTGCAAGCAACGGACATTTGCATTAAGTATCGTGCGTAATGTAAACAATACAAATATCCTTAGACAAAGCATTGATGTTTTATCCCTAGTAGCAACAAGACATCCACAACCTTAGGGGTTGCTCTGTCACTCCCGCATTCAATGGAGACATGAACCCACTATCTAGCATAAATACTCCCTCTTGGAGTCACAAGTATCAACTTGGCCGCAGCCTCTACTAGCAACGGAGAGCATGCAAGATCATAAACAACACATATATGATAGATCAATAATCAACTTGACATAGTATTCCATATTCATCGGATCCCAACAAACACAACATGTAGCATTACAAATAGATGATCTTGATCATCATAGGCAGCTCACAAGATCTAAACATGATAGCACAATAGGAGAAGACAACCCCCATCTAGCTACTGCTATGGACCCGTAGTCCAAGGATGAACTACTCACGCATCAGTCCGGAGGCGGGCATGGTGATGTAGAGCCCTCCGGTGATGATTCCCCTCTCCGACAGGGTGCCGGAGGAGATCTTCTGAACCCCCGGAGTTAGGGTTGACGGCGGCGGCGTCTCTGGAACTGTTCTGGCATTTTGACTCTCCGTACTAGGGTTTTCGGGGACGAAGGAATAAATAGGAGAAGGGGCAGCGTCGGGGGATCCAGGGGGCTCCCTCCCCACGTCACGGCGCGGCTGTGCCCCCCCCCCCGCGCCGCCATATGGGGAGGGCCCCTGCTGGCCTTCCTCGACTCATCTTCGGTCTTCTGGAACACTCCGTGGAAAATAGGGCCGTGGGCTTTTGTTTCGTCCAATTCCGAGAATATTTGTAAAACAACTTTTCTGAAATCAAAAACAGCAGAAAACAGGAACTGGCACTATGGCATCTTGTTAATAGGTTAGTCCCAGAAAATGCATAAAAACATTATAAAGTGTTAATAAAACATGTAGGTATTGTCATAAAACTAGCCTGGAACATAAGAAATTATAGATATGTTGGAGACGTATCACTTCCCTAGACACTCGGGGGCTACTGACATGGGTATACCTTTCGGGTACCAATAATTAGTATACCTGGCTCGGCTCGGCCCAGTATGGAGAAGGGCCAAGAAGGCAACCCGAAGAAGTAGTCGACTAGGACTCTTGTAAAACCCTAGGCTGGTTGCATATATAAAGCCAGCCAGAGCACCCGATAGAGGGAGGCCAAGATATAGAGAACATAGGTCCGCCTACGGCGGCACCTTGTAAAGATACTTATTATCATATAGTAGATTGCTAGAAGCATGTAGGGATCCTCCACCGAGGGGACCCGAAGTTGGGTACGTCGTGTGCTAATCTCGCTCCCGGAATCTTCATCGTCGCTCTCTCCCGAAACCCAAGTCTACAATACGTAGGCATTGGCGAGGTGATCCCTCGTCACATGGTATCATCTATTTCTTTTATCTCATCACGATCCTCCCATAAATTATACAAACTTATATCACATAGAGGATCATCATCAATATTATAATAAAGGGTGTTCATAGGAATACCATTCTTGGGAGTTAGAGATGGGTAGCTACTCCATTCTTCCTCCACTTTTTCTTCTTGATTCTCTTCTTGGGGTTGCATGGGCATCCCCAAGCTTATGCTTTTGCCATCCTCTTCCTCCTTCTTTAGTTCTTCCGTGTCACTCTCAACATAATTTCTTGCATTCATAGTATTAGTAACACGTGGAAGATTTACTTTGAACATATCTAACAAAAACAATCATGAAGCTCTTTGTAAGCCATTTTTTAATTTTATAAGTTAATTTCTGAAAATAAATCTAAATGCAATGCAAACAAGAATAGCAGCCTAGCGCTATGCTCCCCGACAATAGCTCCAAAAAAGTATCTTGATAACCCCCAAGTGTAGGGAATCACCGCAGTATAATTCGATAAGTATTGAGTGTCGAACCCACGAGGAGTAGAAAGTAAACTACTACTCTCTGAAGCCCCATAACCCTCTTATATGACCCTTTATACAAAGCAGTAATCTGTAGGAATGTGTGTGTTTGGGATTTGCTAGAAAACTAAAGTGCTGAAAATAAAATAAAATGCAAGTAAAGTAAACTAGTGCTAGGAAACTAAAAGCTAAGAGGTGGAGTGGCGTGTGACTAAGGTGAAGTACTCAAGGGAATGAATGTTTAGGCAAATTTTTGTTTCATTTGTGTGTTTGTCACAATTAGTGAAGCTCGGATTATAATTTTTTTAGTGTCTCTTCTAGAGAGGAGCAAAACATAGGTGCAACCAAATTAATGAGCAATGACATCCCTTGTGATTGTACTCAAGATCGAGTAAATGTATCTCAAGAAAAATTAAGACCTAAATTTCCAACCACAACTATAACTTCTTCAAGGGTCCCCATAGTATACGTCCGTTAATTAACCATGAATTAATATAACACAATAATAAAGACTTGGGACTTGGTTTATGTCATCTCCATCCATCCCTCCTCCTATCATCATGCAACGGTGACAACCTCAATTCATCCCCCAACATATGTGTGCACTCATATATCAGTACAAAGAGATCATCATAGAAGAAAACAAATACTTGTATGCAACCATCAAAAATTATCTCACAATTGCCAAGAACAAGTCACTACTCAAACAAGGACATAGAGATACAAAGAATCATGGGGAGATGATAGATTGCATTACACATCATGTTTGCCAAGAGATACAAGGGGTAGATGAGATGGTTCTGATGATGTTGATGAAGGTGCTGATGCTGGTGTTGATGATGCCCTTGCCGGAGGGGGGTGGAGTCCACCGGAGGCGACTCCGGCAGCGGTTCCCCCCTCCTATCTTCACCGGAGGCGGCCTGCTGACTCCCTTTTTATCTTGGATGGCGCAATTATTTTAACTGCGCCCGTCACCTCAAATATTGATTACTTCGCTCGCGTCCGCAATGCGTCCAGCTTCCATATTGGCCTCGCTACAGCCGAGCTCGATGGACTTATCTTCTTTGGCTCTGGATATATCTTCTCCCGAAGCACTCTCGGGTCGATGGCTTCATCATCTATGGTTATCAATGGATATCATCTTATCTGATGTACTCCCGGCACTGGAATTACTCGGGGGATCCTGGAATATCTTCGAACTATTGCGGTTACTCTCATCGGGAGCGCTGGTTCGTTGGAATTCAAGAAGATATGAAGACTCAAGTTTTGAAGAATTGCTGTAATTTGGGACACCCGAACTACATCATCAAGAACTTTGTTTGTATATTACATCGAACATCGGTTCGATGGAAAGTACGCCCGGAGATTGCACTCTAAAAAAGCCTCTGAAATTACGAGTGCTATGATGCAAAATCAACGGGAACCTTGCTCTTTTCCTTTGCTATAGATGCCTCAAAGAGTGCCGCAGATAGCAAGGATCATGAGAAAGCCTCTGAAATTACGAGTGCTATGATGCAAAATCAACGGGGACCTTGCTCTTTTCCTTTGCTATAGATGCCTCAAAGAGTGCCGCAGATAGCAAGGATCATGAGAAAGCCTCTAAAATTACGAGTGCTATGATGCAAAATCAACGGGGACCTTGCTCTTTTACTTTGCTATAGATGCCTCAAAGAGTGCCGCAGATAGCAAGGATCATGAGAAAGCCTCTAAAATTATGAGTGCTATGATGCAAAATCAACGGGGACCTTGCTCTTTTCCTTTGCTATAGATGTCTCAAAGAGTGCCGCAGATAGCAAGGATCATGAAACACATACGAAAACGACCCACGCTCGATGCTTTACATTGCAGAAGTATCAAAGAGTGACGAAGTCATCGGCAGATCTAGTGCCACCGATCTATTCGGGAGCTGCTGTCAAGTCATGCATCGGTTGAAAGCAAAGTTGCACATACAACGGGTTTAGCAAGACCCGCAACACGAGCTGATCACTCAAATAATTTGCTGCCGATAAACTTACAAACAATGGCATCAACGATGCTCAAGGTGCATTAAGAATTGCCCCTTGAAATAAACAACAATGTGTCAACGACACCTGAAGAAAACTATAAACATCGGGTTGCTCGACTTGAGTCTACTCATGGTTGCAAGCATCAGTGCCTAGACTCGGGGGCTACTTCCATTGGGAACGCTGGACGCGCACCCGATAAAATCATCGGCTCCTCATGGGTATCATCTGAATCATCGGTTCCTCCAGGGTATCACCCAAATCATCGGCTCCTCCTGGGTATCATCCGAATCATCGGCTCCTCCTGGGTATCATCTGAATTATCGGCTCCTCCAGGATATCACCCAAATCATCGGCTCCTCCTGGGTATCATCCGAATCATCGACTCCTCCAGGGTATCATCCGAATCATCGGCTCCTCCTGGGTATCATCCGAATCATCGGCTCCTCCAGGATATCACCCAAATCATCGGCTCCTCCTGGATATCATCTTCCAAATCATCAATTCCTCTATCTATGATATCATCACAGTCATCAGCATCATGTTCTCGGAACTCGAAGACATGTACGGTATTTGACTCAGCATTTTTTACACCCTGTACATATCTATTTCATATTTATTTACAAGCTCGGGGGCTACTCCCATCGGGAGCACTGGTCGCGCACCCGAGAAAAAAATGGCAACCTCGCCAACAAAGAAGAATAAAGTTGAAGACATCGGCATCAACAATCAAGATCTTCGAGTAGTACAACTTGAGTCTATGCGTGGCTGCAAGCACCCGCCCATAGACTCAGGGGCTACTCCCATCGGGAGTGCTTCACGGACCCGACAGAAAGCAACTTCGACTCTACATCAAGCACAAGATTCAACAGATGATCAAGACATTCGGCGAAGACAACTTTAGTCCCTGCCCGAAGCTTCACTTCGGCCAGACACTCGGGGGCTACTGACGTGGGCATAACCCTTCGGGTACTCGACATTGCCATACCCGGTGCAAACTATGAAGCTAGACCAGCACAAGGACTCGACAAGCTGGACCTGCAAGCGTTAGCAACTTGGACTACAAGGAAAGAGACTCCAATATGAATCCTACTAAGACTCTTGTAAACCCTAGCTTGGCTGATATATAAAGCCAGGCAGGGGCACCCCTTAGGAACTCTTATTCAGAAACATAATCATAGAGGCGACTCGCCTAGACATCGCAACCCGCGAACTAGAACTAGACTAGATACAACTACTCCGCCTATGGCGGTCCCCTGTACACATATATTCATATAGTGGATTGCTAGCAGGACGTAGGGATCCTCCACCGCGGGGACATGAACCTGGGTACGTCGTGTACCGCCTCGCTCACGGAACATCCGTCGTTGCCTTTCTCTAAAAACCCAAGCCCCTCATGGTGGGCATTGCCGAGGAACTGCCTCGTCACATGTCCTCCGTAACTTCCGGCACGCGCGCAATAACTCCATCCAGTAATTTCAGGCTGACGAGACCGTTTTACCCTTTTGGACATGTGTAAGGTTGGCAACACTTCCCCTTTTCATCCAACGGTGCGGCGGATAAGCTTCTCTCTACAAATTCACCGCGTCGTCCTCATTCATCCCCTTCACCGAGCCGCACATCTGCTTTCTCTCTCTCTCCGCCATTGCCATCCCTCAAGCTCCTTGCGCTCTTGCTTCCTGTCGTCCTACTCTTCCACCAAAGCGCTCCACATGGATCCTCGCACGAAGCTGATGACTGATGACCCACAAGTATAGGGGATCGCAACAGTCTTCGAGGGAAGTATTACCCAATTTATTGATTCGACACAAGGGGAGACAAAGAATACTTGAAAGCCTTAACAGATGGAGTTGTCAATTCAGCCGCACTGGAAACAGTACTTGCTCGCAAGAGTTTATCGAGTAGTAACAGCTTTATAGCAAGATAGCGTAGTGAAATAACAGACAGCGAGTAACAAAGACAGCAGAGTAGTGATTTTAGTAAACAAGCAGGATTAAAATACTGTAGGCACGGGGACGGATGACGGGCGTTGCATGGATGAGAGAAACTCATGTAACAATCATAGCAGGGCATTTGCAGATAATAATAAAACGGTATCCAAGTACTAATCAATCAATAGGCATGTTGTTGAACCTCAGCGTCGTCATTGAGCACAATATATTATTAATATTGATGACTCTCCTCCCTCCTCCCACCTCCTCCCACCTCCCAGCCGGTGACAGCCATGGTTTCTAGATCGGATCCCCCATGGATGCTCTTCTTCATTGGGACTTCTCCCCTGGCCTCGCGGTGGCCAACCAGGTGCGTCGGCGTTTTGGTTCTACGGTCCACTTCTCCCCCTCTCCATCGGCAAAGGAATTCTTCTTGGTGGTGTCCTTTTCATCCGCTCGTTTCCCTCTCTCGAAGAATCGGTCGGTTTGGCTCTTCAATGTTGTATTGGAGGGGATCATAAAGGTTTCAATGTCTTCCGAGCAAAGTGATCGAAGATTTAGGTTTTCACGTGGCCTCTAGCAAGGTCGGTCATTACATCTATGGCCTCCGTGATCGGGTGTGGCCGGACTTTGTTTGTCACTTCGTTTGTTCCGTGGTACTCACCCTCGGGAATCGGGGTTCACTCGGTTTATCGATTATTCTTGGCGATCCGATGAGGAAATCCTAGAAGTGTCTCGGCGTAGTCCTGTGTTTTTTCGTCCAAGTCTAAAAACCCTAGAGAAAAGTGCAGACTTCCGATCGCTCTATGGATTCGTCTAGGGAGCTCTCAAAGTTTGATCTTCATCCAGCGCTGCATAGTCCTATTCAATCTGAGCACAAATCTCCAGTGGTCTGTTCAAATAAATGTGTCTCGCCGGAACCCTCGCCGCCGGTGAGGTTATCTTTTGGATCTTTCCCGATCTCTGAAGACGCGATCAGGCCGTTATCTTCTGGTGCGAAATTTTGGGGAGTTAATTTTGAGAAGGACTATTATGATAAGATTGACCAGGATATTCTGCTACATGTCCTTGATCGGCGGCGGTGGCTATTCGGATGAGGAAATTGCTCATGCGGTTGATCTGCTCATTGTCCCGCCTTCGGATCTTATTTTTAAACGTTTAAATCGTTGTAGTTCTTGCGAGTCTAAAGGGGCACTTGGCCAATGTTTGTCCAGGGAATAGAATGTTATGAGTGTCACTATTTGGGCTCCCTACGTTACAGTGCAGATCTCGGAAGAATCCTGGCTCAATGTTTAAGCCTAAGATGACATGGACCTTAATTAAATGCGAGCGTTGTGGTGATCTTGGACATTCGCTAAGAACTGCCGAGTGAGGAAGGTTTGGCGACGTAAGCGAGACGGTTTCAATGTTCAATAACTCGGTGGGGTTTTCTTCGCCGAACCATAAGCCTCGTGGTTGAGCCATTCGATTTGATACATGTTCCTGCTCATTTTACTGTCCGCCCATTATGCCGCTAGCTCTGTTTTGGATGCTACCAATACCGACATCATCCCTTATGTGTCGGTTGTTTCTTTTCCGACGAATGCTCTTGCTGATTTTGCTACCGATAATGTCCATGAGCTTGCGATCGATTACATGTCCGCTCATCGCTTCACTCACTACTCGATCCTTGGCAGCAGCTTGTGGTTTCCCTTGACAGGCCAAATGGTGAGATCGTGGCTCCTATGTACGTAGAGGCACACGTGGGAATTTTTTGTTTGAAGCTTGTCCAAAATAATTTGATGCTTGCGTCTTGGTGATGTTCGGATAGAGCTGGATTTGCATGTATGGCCTACCTTTTTGCCTTCTCTTGCTTGGATATTCGGACGAGGTTCACACTCGAGTCGTCCTTCCGGCTAGTGCCCGAGTAATGGCATTCCTTTGTCCGAGGCTCTTGTTTCTTTTGTCCCTTTCTTCGATCAGCTTGCTAGAAGTTACTCACAAGTCGCCATTTGAGGCTTCTCCCCTTGCTAGGACCAAGCCTCGGCTTGTTCGTCGGATTGAAGTGGTACCGGCACTCCCCATCGCTATGGATTACTGGGCCGGATCTTACCATGGAACATGTGTCAGCTATAGATGTTAATATTCGGCTGCCGGATACTCTGGATGATTTAGCTGAGCCGGGGTTTGTTTCGGGAGATGCTGAAGATGTTGTCCCCGAGGCTGTTGTTACTTCCGAGCTGATCTTGCCTATCCAAGAGTCGACTTCCTTGGTCGATGAGAATACATACAGGGATGTTGTTGCGGGAGAAACGTCTCGGGCTCCTCTCCGTGCGCGTGGTCGCCCACGTAAAAGGATACACCCAAGGTGGACAACCGCTGTCCGCCGTAGCCCTAGACACCAAAATGATGGCTATATTCATGTGGCTTTAACCGATGCGGCTCCACGACGTCGTTCCTCTTCGTCCCTAAGGCATCTACTCCGGCTGTGCTACAAATCACGGAGATGCAACGCCTAGGAGTGGAGCAATGCCACATCGAGCACTGAGGAGCTTTCGAAGAGCGTCTCATGCAAGCCCGCCACAATGACTAGTTCGCTCTCTTGTTTCGAAGGGCTCGTGTTCACGGCGGATCCTGTTGGCTTTCTTGAAACGAGATTATTTCCTATGAATCGTGAAAATCGATCTTGGTTTATTTTCAATTGGAACATCCGTGGGATAAATAGTCCAGATAAATGGCCATTACTTTATAACAAAATTGATGAGAGTTTTGCTTCTATTGTTTGTCTTCAAGAGACTAAGCGTGCCAACTTTGATATGAAATTTATTAAAGGATTTGCACCTCGTCGTCTAGATAAGTTTGAATTTGTTCCTTCTGATGGAGCCTCTGGGGGTATCTTGATCTTGTGGTCGAGTAACATTTTCACAGGACAGGTGCTCTTGCAAGAAAGTTTTGCAATTGTTGTTTCCTTCACGTCGACGATGATACTGCCGATAGCTTCATTCTTGTCAATGTTTATGGACCTTGTGAGGGGATTGCCGGGGAAAATTTTGTGGCTTGGCTGTTTCACTTGGATATTTCCGATGATGCACTATGGCTTATTATTGGGGACTTTAACTTCTACGGATACTCGATAATCGCAACCAACCAGGGGCAAATGTAGCAGATATGGCTACGTTTAATGAAATCATTAGTTACCAAGGGTTAGTCGAGCTTCCAATTAAAGGTCGTGCATTTACATGGAGCAATATGCAGGCCGAGCCACTACTGGAACAAATCGATTGGTTCTTTACCTCTTCGGCATGGACTCTAAAATATCCTAACACCTTGGTTAAACCTTTGGCTCGCCCAACCTCGAGATCATATTCCTTGCGTGGTGTCCGTTGGTACCTCCATTCCTAAAGCGAAAGTTTTCCGTTTTGAAAACCACTTTGGATTAAGATGCCGAGGTTTCTATGATGTGGTTAGTCGTATATGGGACATCAAGCTGTCCGGGGACAGCGCTCGTTGCCTCTCTGCAAAGTTTAAACTCTTGAGGAAGGGCCTTAAGAAATGGAGCACCAGTATTTCTGTGATCAGCAAGCTTGTGGAAAATTGCAATGAGATCATCTTAATGCTTGATGATATTGAAGAAAAGCGTGTTCTTCATATCAGCGAATGGAATTTTAGGAACATTGTTAAAAAGAGGTTGCAACACTTATTACAGTGCAAGCAAGAATATTGGAAGAAACGATGCACTGCACGCTGGGCAAAGTTTGGTAGTGAGAACACCTCATTTTTTCACTCGATGGCCACAATTCGCTATAGAAAAAATACCATTGCTTCCTTGGTTCGTGAAGATGGATCTGTGGCCCAAGATCATCATGAAATAGCAGGGATACTTCGGCACTCTTTTAAGGAGAGGCTTGGTATTTCTACCCCAATTGACGCCGATTTCAACTTCTCCGATTTTATCCCTGTCTCTTGAAGGTCTAGAATCTTTATCCAACCCTTTTTCCCATGAGGAGATTGACAAGATTGTGGCGAGAACTCCCTTCGATAAGGCCCGGGCCCGGATGGTTTTCTTGGCTTGTTTGTCAAAGTGTGTTGGCCCATCATTAAGTATGATTTTTATAGACTTTGTCATGAATTCAGGGAAGGATCGGTTAACTTGCGAGTATAAATGATGCTTTCATCACTTTAATCCCAAAAGTCAATGCCCGGAAGGTCCTAATGATTTCGGACCTATCTCTCTTCTAAACACTTGCCTAAAACTTCTTACCAAGCTATTGGCCAATCGTTTGCAAAAAATAATTCTCTCACTTGTTCATAAGAATCAATACGGTTTCCTTAAGAGCGAGTCAATCCAAGATTGTGTGGCATGGGCTTATGAATATATACATCAATGCAAGCGATCGGGCCAACTCTGTGGTGATTCTCAAACTCGATTTCGCAAAAGCTTTTGACACAATTGAGCACCAAGCTATTCTGAATATTTTGAAGTGTTGGGGTTTTGATGACAAATTGTTGCAATGGGTTCGATCCATTTTTTCTTCGGAGCTCCTCCTCGGTTTTACTTAGTGGGGTCCCCGGTAAAAAATTCCAATGTAGGCGTGGTGTGCGACAGGGCGACCCTTTTTCGCCAATTATGTTTGTGGCGGAGCCGATCTATTACAGTCCATGGTGAACAAGCTAGCTGGTCAAGGAGTCCTTATCCCTCCTCTCCTCATCCCAAATACTGACTTCCCAATTGTGCAATACGCAGACGACACACTTTTGATTCTGCAAGCATGTCCAGCTCAGCTCTTGGCTCTTAAGAATTTGCTTGAATCTTTTTCTCTTGCCACGGGGCTCCATGTCAACTACAATAAATCTTGCCTTATGCCAGTAAACATTGATGATCAAAATCTTCGACTTCTTGCCAATATTTTCGGTTGTGCGGTTGGATCTCTTCCGTTTGCGTATTTGGGTCTCCCTCTGGGAACGACAAAACCAACTGTCCAAGATCTCACGCCGATTGTGGATCAAATTGAGCGTCGCTTGAACGCAAGTGCCAGATTTCTAGACTATGGTGGAAGGTTAACCTTGGTCAATTCTGTCCTCTCCTCATTACCAACTCACTACCTTGCTTCTCTAAAAATCCACAAGACGATCATAAATATTTTTGATCGGTCTAGAAAACATTGCTTGTGGGCTAAGGAGGAGGGCACCACGGTTCATTCTTTAGCTGCGTGGTCTGTTGTCCGCCAACCCAAGAAATGTGGTGGCTTGGGTGTGATCAATCTGGAAGTTCAAAATAAGGCTTTGCTCATGAAGCAGACTTCACAAATTCTATAGCAAGAAGGACATTCCGTGGGTGAAGCTAGTATGGTCCCTGTACGGCCCAGGCGCACCTCACGCCCGGTCTTCTCGGGGTTCATTCCGGTGGCGCGATATCTTCAGCCTCTCTCGGGAATATAGAAGCCTCACTCGTTCCACTATTGGGGATGGTGAATCCACATTATTTTGGAAGGATTTTTGGTTCAACGAAGAGTTACTTGTGTGACAAATATTCTAGACTATTCTCATTTGCACTTAATGAGGACATATCGATAGTCGAGCTTGCTCGTTCGAAGATCCAAGCACTCGTTTGTTTTACCCCTCTCTGCTCGGGCGTTCCAGGAATGGGAGCATGTTCAACTTCACCTTCAAAGTACGTTATCTGGATCCTAATGTGATGGATATGAGAGTCTTTCCGTGGGGCAACTCAATTTATACTTCGGCCAAATACTACAAGTTCTTATTTGCTCAAGCACCACGTGACCCTTCTCTCCAGATCAATTTGGAAATCAAAATGTTTACCAAAGTTACGTGTTTTTGTTTGGTTACTACTCAAGGACAGATTGAACACGAAGGATCTCATGCTTCGTAAACACTGGAACGTAAATGATGGGCCTTCTTGTGTCCTCTGTGCCAACATGAACTTGGAAACTCGAGACCACTTATTTTTCTCATGTTCTTTTTGCCGCCTCTTGCTGGAGTTCAATTCATATTCAATGGGATTGCTCTCTTCCGATCTCTCGAGCGTTTCTTGAGAGCGAAGACCTCGTTCACTGGACCATGTTTCTTGGAAATTGCTGCTTGTGCTGCTTGGAATATTTGGAAGGAAAGAAATGATTTAATCTTCAAACAACAAGTTCCATCCCCGGCCGGATGGAAAGTTAGATTCCGGAGTGATCTTCTTCTTCACCAATTTAGGGTGAAATCTCCTTTAGTCCAACCTCTACTTGATTGGATCTCCTGCACCTTTACATAATGATTTTACTACTACTTGTACATTTCTTCCCTCCTTGATGTAATCCTTTTGTACTCTTCGGGTGTCTTTTTATATATAAATAGAAAATCTACACCGTAGGGGCTTCCCCTACGGTAAAGTTGTAAAAAAAAGGCATGTGTTCCAATTATAGTCGTACGTGTTCGCAATGAGAAACTTGCACAACATCTTTTGTCCTACCAGCCGGTGGCAGCCGGGCCTCAAGGGAAACTACTGGATATTAAGGTACTCCTTTTAATAGAGTACCGAGCAAAGCATTAACACTCCGTGAACACATGTGATCCTCACATCACTACCATCCCCTCCGGTTGTCCCAATTTCGTCACTTCGGGGCCATTGGTTCCGGACGAGCGACATGTGTATACAACTTGCAGGTAAGATCATAAACAACGAATATCATGATGAAATAATAACATGTTCAGATCCGAGATCATGGCACTCGGGCCCTAGTGACAAGCATTAAGCATAACAAGTTGCAACAATATCATAAAAGTACCATCTACGGACACTAGGCACTATGCCCTAACAATCTTATGCTATTACATGACCAATCTCATCCAATCCCTACCATCCCCTTCGGCCTACGGCGGGGGAATTACTCACACATGGATGGGGGAAACATTGCTTGGTTGATGGAGAGGCGTTGGCGGTGATGGCGGTGATGATCTCCTCCAATTCCCCGTCCCGCGGAGTGCCGAACGGAGACTTCGGCTCCCGCGACAGAGTTTCGCGATGTGGCGGCGTTCTGGAGGGTTTCTGGCGACTTCGACTTCTCTCCGTGCGTTTTTAGGTCGAGGCGAATAAGTAGTCCGAAGGGGGCGTCGGAGGCCGGCCGAGGGGGCCACACTACATGGCCGCGCGGGCCCCCCCTGGGCCGCGCCGCCATGTAGTGTGGGGACCTCGGGCCTCCACTTCAATTGCCCTTCTGGCTCCGTCATTATTCTGGGAAAATAGGCCCTTTCGTCAAAATCCCGAGGTTTTTCCTGAAAGTTGGATTTACGCACAAAAACGAGACACCGGAACGGTTCTGCTGAAAACAGCGTTAGTCCATGTTAGTTGCATCCAAAATACACAAATTAGAGGCAAAACAATAGCAAAAGTGTTCGGGAAAGTAGATACGTTTTGGACGTATCAACTCCCCCAAGCTTAGCTTATTGCTTGTCCTCAAGCAATTCGGTTAACAAGCTGAGCGATAAAAGAACTTTCACGAACACATTTGCTCATATAATGTATATATTCTCATGATATGGCTAATACTTGAGCGAGTTCATAATAAGGTACATGCAAATAAGATCATCTAACAGCTATGTCAATCATGAAGAGGTACCAACAATTAATAATAAGCATCATGAATCATGTATATAAGCAGGATTGCAATGTTCATAAGAGAGTATGATAAAGTGGTATCTCGCTTTCCTGTATTTGATCAGCAAAACATAAATGCCGGGCACCTTTGAAGTTCATAGAAAGACTAGAAGTAGTGATTGTCAAAGATAAAAGCATCAAAGTTATACCACAATCAATCATATTTCGAGACAAGCATATTACACTAAGAATGACAGTTGTGCTCTCAAGAAAGTGCTCAAAGAAATAATGGAGACACAACATAAAAGTAAAAGATTGACCCTTCGCAGAGGGAAGCGAGGGATTAACATGCGCTAGAGCTTTTCATTTGTAAAGCAGGGAGTAAAATTATTTTGAGAGGTGTTTGTTGTTGTCAACGAATGGTAATGGGTTCACCAACTACCTCGCCAACCGGACTTTCAAGAGCGGCTCCCATGAATTATTTGCATGTTTATGTGGCACTCCTTCCAACCTTTCTTACACAAACCATGGCTAACCGAATCCTCGGGTGCCCGCTAACGATCACATACCATGAAGGAGTGCCTTTTTACTTTAGTTTTATTATGATGATGAAACTCCCCCCAACCTTTGCTTACACAAGCCATGCCTAACCGAATCCTTCGGGTGCCGTCCAACAATCACAAACCATGGAGGAGTGTCTATTTAAGTTAATTAATTCGGGACTAGGAATCCCATTGCCAGCTCTTTTTGCAAAATTATTGGATAAGCGGATGTGCCACTATTCCATATGAGAGTCCGTCAAAAGTAAATGACAAGGTTGAAAGCTAAACACCACATACTTCCTCATGAGCTATGAAACATTAACACAAATTAAGAAGCATTTTGAAGGTTTTAAAGGTAGCGCATGAGAATTTACTTGGAATGGTTTGAAATGCCATGCATAGGTATTTATGGTGGACACTCTGGAATAACTTGGTTTTCATGTGTTTGGAGGCACGAGCAGCGTTCCCGCTCAGTACAAGTGAAGGCTAGCAAAAGACTAGGGAGCGACAAATCAAGAGAGCGATGACTCGTCATAATCATGCTTGCGGCAAAATAAATTAAGCGAGGCATAAAAGTGATACAAGAGCTCTGAAGCAATGTAAATCATTGAGGCTTAATTGACTTTTGTTTAGTCATATGCATGCGTGAGCATGTGCCAAGTCGATATAAATGAATTATTCAGAGGAGGATATCACAATGCCATACTTACTTATGAATAAAACAATGCAAGCAAACATCCATGACATGCTACTCATATTAATAGATTGGAGCTAATCATGAGAGATCATGAACTACTAGACTTTCTTAAATGACATATACCTCACATGAACCAACTAAGCATGCTCACATGGATGAGTATATGTACAAAAATGAAAACAAATAGAGTTCTACCAGACCTCTCACCACAATCAGATTGTCGTAGATCGTCATTATTGCCTTTTCACTTGTGTAGCTTGGATAATATGAAATGAAAACCACGCTCCAGCCACCGAAGACCATTGAACTCAAGATGAACTTTACAAACCAAAGAAGAACAGCAAATGTTTTTGGTATTTTCGAATTTGAGAACAAGAACAAAAGGAAACAAGCAAACAAAGCAAAATCTTTTTGGGTTTTCTTATAGCAAACTAGCAATAGCAAATAAAGCGAAACAAATGCAAAAACCAAGATAAACAAATGATGAAGAGAAACAACAGAAATATTTTTGGTCTTTTTGTATTTTGGGAAAGAAACAAAGTGAAAACAAGAAATAGCAAACTAAAGGAAACACAGAAAAACGAGATGGCAGAAATCTGCCAAAACCTGACAGCAGTACAGAAATCGATTTTTACAAAAATCTTACGTTGCTCAGTTCGAAAAGTGTTCAACTAACGAAAGTTAGATAACAACCTGGGGAACATGCACAAAAATTTGCAACTCAAAATACTGTTCTGGCTGTGCGCACGAATTTTTACGGTAACAGCCCAGAATCTGTTTTCAGGCAGCACTTCCCCAAATATCATCTTCCTCTCATTAGAAAGCCACTCAAATGAACAAAGCAAGTATGTACAAGTATCCAGCAACCATAATATGCAAAGAATGAGTGATGCCGGTATACCTCCCCCCAAGCTTAGGCTTTTGGCCTAAGTGGAGTTCAATCCCATCGATCCCATGAAGTAGTGTCTCCGTAGTATGACGAAGATGGATCGTATTCGGGTATGTGCTAGAAGACGCACCGGGATGTGTGACGGTGTAATCATAGGAAGGCTCGACATCCTCGGAGTCATGCTGCTGGTGGAACTCTTGTATCTTCATATGTTCATCCACCTCCTCCTTAGTGCACGACCATGATTGCTCGTCAATGCGAGCAAACCTGGTTGGGGAAGAGGAATTTCTTTCTCATCCCCGTCAGAAAACAACATTCTATAAACCATATTATCTAAAGTAGAATCAGTAGTCACAAAATGATGACTCTTCATAGCAACAATATCAAGTCTCCTAGGGGCCAATGGCACATCATTAGGATCAATAGGAAGATTTAGATATGTTAAAACACGCAGTGCGATAGTTCCTCCAAAAATAGGCCCCCTGGTAGACAGGCGGCGAGCAATAAGAGCACCAAGGTGATAGGATGTTTGACCAGTAAGTGCAATATTCAGGAAAGCAAGATGGTAGCTAGAGATATTACTAGTGTTCTCCCTACCAAGAATGCTAGTAGCAATGTAGTATGCAAAATACTTAATGGCGGGGAGTTGAATGTTCCTTATCTTGCCCCGCTGAATGGTGCGACAATCATCATCGGTAATCCCTCGATAGAGCTCCAACAAGTCCCGAGGGTTGTCATCAATCCTACTTGCTGTACCTGCGGGGACAATATCCAAAGCAAGACAAAAATCCTTCAATTGCATAGTAACGGGATTACCATAAATCCCGAATGCAACCGTTGGCTCATATTGTTTGTTGTTGAGCTGGAAACTCTCGACGAAAATTTTTGTGAGCATATAGTACTGCTCCCTTTCATCTCCCATATAGGTGGTTAACCCTGCCCTGTTGACAAGGGTTAAGAAATCCTCCAATATCCCTGCATTCCTTAGAAAATCATAGCATGGGAAAGTCGAAGCATTAGGAGGCCCGTTGTCCTCTTCGGGCGCGAAGCTAGGCGCGAGGATGTCCTCGTTGTACGACCGCCTAATTTGGGTGGAGGACCTAGAAGGCCTCCCGGTGCTGGTTGTTCCCTTCTTGAACAATTCTCCAAATTTGAACTTCTTCATTTTCTGAAATTTTCAACAAACAATATAAAACTTGATTTGGTGACATCTAATTGAGGGAAACTACCATAGGAACTTGTTAGAGTACTAATCATGCATCAAAACTAATTTCTACCAATTAGAACAAGCATGCAAGCTCACCAAACATGTTACCTACAGCAGCAAAATATTCAAGATATACTCAACCAAACAAAATTCTACTTGGATGGGTGGAGGAGTCACATACCAAGGAGCAAATGTGCCAAATTTCAGCAGGAAATCCGAGCTGAGCAAAGAGATCGAGAAATCTGGAGTTCTTGAGCAAAAACGCGAGTGAGAGGAATTTGGTACGAGTTTTTTTCAGGAGAGAGAAGGTGCTGGGAGGAAGAGATGGCAAAGTGGGGCAAAGGAGGGGCCCACACCACATGGTGGCGCGGCCACCTCCTTGGCCGCGCCGGCCTGTGGTTTGGCGCCCTCGGGTGCCCCACGGGTCATCCTACGGGTGCTCCCGAGTGCCTCGTCGAAAAATAGGACCAACGGTGTAATTTTCGCGAATTTTTGAAAACTTTGAAAAATGCACATTTTCTGGGTATTAAGTTTATTATTACTGGCCAGGAATTTTTTTGAAATCTCAAATCAACTAAGAAACTTTGCAAATTAAAAGTGCTACAGCAACTAAAGCAAGTGGAGAAAGAAAGAGATGTTGTTTACCTCCTCTATGCATATAAAAGGTATTTGTTAACAAGGTTGATCAAGTCTTGCCACCAAATAAATTTTATATAGCATATGAAGAAATAAACCTCAAATCAATCATGTTACCTTGAATTGTATTGATATGGATCCAATCACAAGAGTTTGATATTCTTCCTTAGGCTCATATATAGGACAATCGATGGTTCCCACTTTGATAGTTCTCACATGAGAAATAGTATTAACTCCGCACGCTTTTTCAATCCTCTTGGGGAAATAGACGGTGTGTTCCTTGTCATCAACATTGAAAGTAACCTTTCCTTTATTGCAATCAATAACAGCCCCTGCGGTGTTAAGAAAAGGTCTCCCAAGAATAATAGACATATTATCATCTTCGAGGCATTTCCAACACAACAAAATCGGTTAATATCAAGCAGTTATTAGTAACTTGAACAGGAACATCCTCACATATACCAACAGGAATAGCGAGTAGATTTATCAGCCATTTGCAAAGATATATCGAGTAGGTATCAACTTATCTAAGTAAAGTCTCTTATAAAGAGAAAAAGGCATAACACTAACACCGGCTCCCAAATCACATAGAGCGGTTTTAACATAATTATTCTTAATAGAACAAGGAATAGTAGGTATACCGGGTCGCCCAACTTCTTTGGAACTTTGCCATTGAAAGAGTAATTAGCAAGCATAGTAGAAATTTCCTCATTGGGGATTTTCCTTTTGTTAGTAACAATATCTTTCATATACTTTGAATAAGGAGGCAATTTAATAGCATCGAGTCAAAGGGATTTGCAAGAATAAAGGTTTCATCCAATCACAAAATTTATTATAGTGTTCCTCTTCCTTTGATTTTAGTTTCTTAGCAGGGAAAAGGCATTGGCTTTTGCACCCAAGGTTCTCTTTCGTTACCATGTTTCTCAGCAATAAAATCTTCTTTAGTATACTTTTTATTTTTAGCATGCTTTTCGGGTTCTTTTTCAACCTCTTCTTTATCGGGAGTATAATTCTTATCATTATCTTCACTATTATCATGTTCATTACCACTTTCGGTTTCGGCATCGAAATAGAAATACTATTAGGATCATTAGCGGGTTCGAGAGGATTCTACAACATTTTTATGTTTCTTCTTCTTTTTCTTAGAATGAGCTCTAGGTTCAATGCGTTGAGAATCTTGTTCAATTCTTTTGGGATGCCCTTCAGGATATAGAGGATCCTAGGTAGAGACACCACCTCTAGTTGTTACTTCATAAGCTTGTTTTTCTTTAGCATTATTTCCTAACAAGTCATTTTGCACTTTAGTGAGTTGATCAATTTGAGTTTGAATCATATGAAAATGTTTAACAAGCATCTTAACATCATTGGAGGTTCTCTCCACAATATCATGCAATTGACTAATATCTTGAGAATTTTCCATTAGATGATTCTCTACTCTCATATTAAAATTTTCTTGCTTAACAATATAATTATCAAACTCATCTAAGCATTGCGCAGGAGGTTTTGAATACGGAATATCTTCCCTAGTAAAGCGTTGAAGCGAGTTTACCTCAATCATGGATGAAGGGGGAATTATCTCACATATATCTTCTATTGGAGGTAGATTCTTCACATCTTCAGATTTAATACCTTTATCCTTGAGAGACTTCTTGGCTTCCCTCATATCTTCATCATTCAATTTAATTAAACCCCTCTTCTTCACTATTGGCGTTGGAGTTGGTTCAGGCGTATTCCAATCATCATAATTCAGGCCTATTTTAGCCAATAATTCTTCGACGTCGTCCGGAGTTCTTTTCCTGAAAACACAACCAGCACAACTATCCAGGTATGCCCTAGACTCAATGGTTAGTCCACTATAAAATATATCAAGTAAATCATGCTTTTCTAAATCATGGTCGGGCAGAGCTCTAATAAGAGAGCAAAATCTCGCCCAAGCCTCAGGCAATTTCTCTTCATCTCCTTGATCAAAATTATAAACTCTCTGCAAAGCGGCATGTTGAGCACTAGCGGGAAAGTATTTCCGAAAGAAAACGACAAGTAATTCTTTTGGACTTTTAATAGAACCAGGTGGCAAACTATTATACCAAGTTTTAGCGTCATCCTTTAATGAGAATGGAAAGATTTTAGCAACAAAGTAAGTACGCTTCTTAACATCATCGGAAAACAAGCTACTCAAAGTGGATAACTCGGTCATGTGTTCAACGACACTTTCTTTTTCGAGTACCACAAAAAGGTGTTTTCTCAACAATAGCTATATGAGATAGATCAAGAGAAAAATCATAATCTTTATCCCTAATGTTTATAGGAGATGTGGCAAATTTAGGATCGGGAGACAGTTTATATCTAACGGTATGTTACGCAAGCAACTTTTTAATTTTTCTTGCATCGGTAGTAGCATGGCATTTTTCAATAAAATCATCATCAAGTTCCACATAATCTTCATCAAGATCATCACTAGAGTATTCAAATTCAGGTGAATTAACGGGTGTAGTAACATCAGGAGTTTCGGCATTTTCAATTTGTCTAGACCTAGCAATTTTAGCATCTAGAAAAGTTCCCAATGAACCACTATCATCAAGCACGGCGAGACATATTATCAATATTATGAGAGTTTCCAGATTCAGCGAAGTACCGGCATTTGAAGCATGTGGCGGTGAAACAAGTTTATCAATCACGAGATGGTGAATCAAGAGCAGACAGAGGTACTCGAGTTGTACCTTTTCTTGTAGTGGATGGTAATATGGCGACCTTAGTATCGCGAGTTTTACCCATGATGGAGAATTTGCAGCGAACAATATCAATCCAAGTGAACTTCCAAATAAAGCTATGCTCCCGTCAACGGCGCCAGAAAATAGTCTTGATGACCCACAAGTATAGGGGATCGCAACGAGTCTTCGAGGAAGTATTACCCAATTTATTGATTCGACACAAGGGGAGACAAAGAATACTTGAAAGCCTTAACGGCGGAGTTGTCAATTCAGTTGCACTGGAAACGAGACTTGCTCGCAAGAGTTTATCGATAGTAACGAGTTTTATAGCGAGTAGCAGTAGTGAAATAACAGCAGCGAGTAACAAAGACAGCAGATAGTGATTTTAGTAAACGAGCAGGATTAAAATACTGTAGGCACGGGGACGGATGACGGGCGTTGCATGGATGAGAGAAACTCATGTAACAATCATAGCGAGGGCATTTGCGAGATAATAATAAAACGGTATCCAAGTACTAATCAATCAATAGGCATGTGTTCCAATTATAGTCGTACGTGCTCGCAATGAGAAACTTGCACAACATCTTTTGTCCTACCAGCCGGTGGCAGCCGGGCCTCAAGGGAAACTACTTGGATATTAAGGTACTCCTTTTAATAGAGTACCGGAGCAAAGCATTAACACTCCGTGAACACATGTGATCCTCACGTCACTACCATCCCCTCCGGTTGTCCCAATTTCTGTCACTTCGGGGCCATTGGTTCCGGACAGCGACATGTGTATACAACTTGCAGGTAAGATCATAAACAACGAATATCATGATGAAATAATAACATGTTCAGAGCTGAGATCATGGCACTCGGGCCCTAGTGACAAGCATTAAGCATAACAAGTTGCAACAATATCATAAAAGTACCATCTACGGACACTAGGCACTATGCCCTAACAATCTTATGCTATTACATGACCAATCTCATCCAATCCCTACCATCCCCTTCGGCCTACAGCGGGGAATTACTCACACATGGATGGGGGAAACATTGTCTGGTTGATGGAGAGGCGTTGGCGGTGATGGCGGTGATGATCTCCTCCAATTCCCCGTCCCGGCGGAGTGCCGGAACGGAGACTTCCGGCTCCCGCGACGGAGTTTCGCGATGTGGCGGCGTTCGGAGGGTTTACGGCGACTTCGACTTCTCTCCGTGCGTTTTTAGGTCGAGGCGAATAAGTAGTCCGAAGGGGGGCGTCGGAGGCCGACCGAGGGGGCCACACTACATGGCCGCGCGGGCCCTCCTGGGCCGCGCCGCCATGTAGTGTGGGGCCCTCGGGCCTCCACTTCAATTGACCTTCTGGCTCCATCATTATTCTGGGAAAATAGGCCCTTTCGTCAAAATCCCGAGGTTTTTCCTGAAAGTTGGATTTCTGCACAAAAACGAGACACCAGAACAGTTCTGCTGAAAACAGCGTTAGTCCGTGTTAGTTGCATCCAAAATACACAAATTAGAGGCAAAACAATAGCAAAAGTGTTCGGGAAAGTAGATACGTTTTGGACGTATCAATGACGAACAGGGCTCCAGGCACTGACGCGCCAACGGAGAAGGCTCGGGTTTCAAGTTGGGAACGGTCCAAGATCTCCGCTCAGGACCAGAAGATGGAGGAAGCTGACGAGCGCGCTTTCCTATGCCTCACTTAGGCCGGCACCGATACGAACGGTATGCTCTGGGTATGCCGGATCCAACACAATGTCCTTTGTCTCCTTTGTCGGCTTGAATGCCGGTGTGCCCAAGTTGCTGCTCATGGCCGCTAAGTTCAGCTGTGAGGACTGAGCCAGCGCCACAGCGGTTTGCATCCTCCTTTTTTATTCCGCTATCACCAGCGACTCGGCCAGATTTGATCCGGTGGAGGCAGTTTCCAGCGAGACCTTATAGTTTCCTACCACAGTTAAGGGTCCACGAGGTGCCCGCATCTTCATCTTGAGATATGCAGTATGAGTTGAGGCCATGAACGCCGCCAATGCCGGTCTCCCCAACAGTGCATGGTAGGGACTGTCCAAATCCACCACCTCGAAGAGAAGGTTCTCAACCCGCCAATTGTCACGTCCTCCAAATGATACGTCCACCCGGATTTTTCCCATGGGTGAACAGGACAAGCCCGGAACAATTCCATGGAATGTTGTGTGAGTTGGCTGTAGCATGTTTTCGGTTATGCCTAGCGTACGCATTGTGTGCCGGTACATGATGTTTATGCTGCTTCCGTTTTCTACCAGCACTTTGCTGAATTTGACTCGTGTTGTTGGCCCATGCATGATTGGGTCCACAACCAGAGCATACCCGTCCGGATTCGGCATTATCTTTGGGTGATCCTTGAACGACCAGGTAATTTCCTGATCTGACCACAACATGTATTTTGGAACTGCCGGCATCACTGCGTTCACTTCCATGGAAGGCGATGCATACTTTGCCTATCTGTCGGCTTAGTGACAAACACAACACAGCACAAATGCGGATCCAGGTACACATTCCGGCCCAAAGGTGCCGGTAGTGGTGCTTGGTCATTGCCATTTCCCACCTGATGAACTTCTTGTTGCTGCTGCCGGTTTGGCTGAGCCAGTACCGGTTGCGCATTTGCTCCGGTAAGCGGTGGTGGTGGTGGTAACCTTCCGGAATTTCAATTTCTGGCATCTTTCATCATGCCTCTCTCCATTAACCTCTTGGTCCAGGAGCAATCTTTTGTCAAGTGGTTTGCCGGCCTTGTCAGATTCGGCGTGTGCCAGCGGCACGGCTGATCCATAGCGGATTCCATAGTGTATTTTTCTTCATTTTGCCACGGTTTCTTTTCAAACCATTGTTTCTTTGGACCCGCCCACGGCTGCGATCCGGTTTTCTGTCTTTGGCTTCCGCTGGCGCCGAAATGATCCTGTACCGCGGCCACCTGCTGCGGACCATACCTTCGATCCGGAAAATCTTCCCTTCTTTTGTTATGCCGGTTGTCCCGGTATTGATCTTGGCGCGGTTGGCTCGTTTGCGTCGGCTCAGCTTGTACTACCGGTTGCATTGGGTCTCCCAACGCATAGTTATCTGCCACTTGAATCATTTCAGCCAAAGTAGTTGCCATGTTTCTCTGCAGCTTCTGCCACAGCGGTGAACCTCTCCGGCACTGATACGTCTCCGACGTATCGATAATTTCTTATGTTCTATGCCATATTATTGATGATACCTACATGTTTTATGCACACTTTATGTCATATTCGTGCATTTTCTGGAACTAACCTATTAACAAGATGCCGAAGTGCCGGTTCTTGTTTTTTGCTGTTTTTGGTTTCGAAATCCTAGTAACGAAATATTCTCGGAATCGGACGAAATCAAGACCCGGGTTCCTATTTTCACCGGAAGCATCCAAAACACCCGGGAAGGACCGGAGGGGGCACCGGGCCCCCGGACCATAGGCCGGCGCGGCCCAGGCCCCGGCCGCGCCGCCATATGGTGTGGCCACCCCTTCGACCCTCCTGCGCCGCCTCTTCGCCTATATAAAGCCTCCGTCGCGAAAACCCCGATGCGAAGAACCACGATACGGAAAACCTTCCGGAGCCGCCGCCATCGCGAAGCCAAGATCCGGGGGACGAGGAGTCTCTGTTCCGGCACCTGCCGGAGCGGGGAAGTGCCCCGGAAGGCTTCTCCATCGACACCGCTGCCATCTCCACCGCCATCTTCATCACCACTCGCTGCTCCCATGAGGAGGGAGTAGTTCTCCATCGAGGCTCGGGGCTGTACCGGTAGCTATGTGGTTCATCTCTCTCCTATGTACTTCAATACAATAATCTCATGAGCTGCCTTACATGATTGAGATTCATATGATGATGCTTGTAATCTAGATGTCACTATGCTAGTCAAGTGAGTTTTACTTATGTGATCTCCGGAGACTCCTTGTCCCACGTGCGTAAAGGTGACGGTGTGTGCACCGTGTGGGTCTCTTAGGCTATATTTCACATAATACTTACTCACCGTTATGAATGGCGTAGTGAAGTGCTTATTTATATCTCTTTATGATTGCAATGTGTTTGTATCACAATTTATCTATGTGCTACTCTAGCAATGTTATTAAAGTAGTTTTATTCCTCCCGCACGTGTGCAAAGGTGACGATGTGTGCACCGTGTTAGTACTTGGTTTATGCTATGATCATGATCTCTTGTAGATTGCGAAGTTAACTATTGCTATGATAATATTGATGTGATCTATTCCTCCTACATATGCATGAAGGTGACAGTGTGCATGCTATGCTAGTACTTGGTTTAGTCTTTTGATCTATCTTACACTAAAGGTTACTAAAATATGAGCATTATTGTGGAGCTTGTTAACTCCGGCATTGAGGGTTCGTGTAATCCTACGCAATGTGTTCATCATCCAACAAAAGTGTAGAGTATGCATTTATCTATTCTGTTATGTGATCAATGTTGAGAGTGTCCACTAGTGAAAGTGTAATCCCTAGGCCTTGTTCCTAAATACTGCTATCGCTGCTTGTTTACTGTTTTACTGCGTTACTACTGCTGCGTTACTACTGCTGCTTTACTGTCCTGGGCAAAGCACTTTTCTGGTGCCATTGCTACTACTTATTCACACCACCTGTATTTCACTATCTCTTCGCCGAACTAGTGCACCTATTAGGTGTGTTGGGGACACAAGAGACTTCTTGCTTTGTGGTTGCGAGGGTTGCATGAGAGGGATATCTTTGACCTCTTCCTCCCCGAGATCGATAAACCTTGGGTGATCCACTTAAGGGAAACTTGTCTGTCGTTCTACAAACCTCTCGCTCTTGGAGGCCCAACACTGTCTACAAGAATAGAAGCTCCCGTAGACATCAAGCTATTTTCACGGCGCCGTTGCTTGCGGAGGAAAGGTAAAAAGGCACTCATACTCCGGTTCCAGTGTAACGAGTACTTTTCGGCGCCATTGTGTTTGTGCTCGAAGCTATTTCCTTTAGATCCTGCAATTGCATCTTTTTGTTTCTTGTTTACACTAGTTTGGCATAATGGACAACAATGAGCTTCTTATTCTATTTCCTGATTTAAAACATGGATTGTTTGATGCGAAAATTAAAAAACCTATGAAATCTTATTTGCATCGTTGGTAGTATTATTAGTATGAACGCTTTGAACACCATTGTTGATAATAATATAGAAAGTTCTAAGCTTGGGGAAGCTGGTTTTCATGATCTTTTTAGTCCCCCAAGCATTGAGGAGAAAATTTTCTTTGATGATACTTTGCCTCATATTTATGATGATTATAATAGTGGTCTTTTGGTACAACCTACTATGGAGGATGAAGCTTGTTATGATTATACTATGCCTCCTATATTTGATGATGAGAATAATAATGATAGCTACTTTGTTGAATTTGCTCCCACTACAACTAATAAAATTGATTATGCCTATGTGGAGAGTAATAATTTTATGCATGAGACTCATGATAAGAATGCTTTATGTGATAGTTATATTGTTGAGTTTGCTCATGTTGCTACTGAAAGTTATTATGAGAGAGAAAATATGGTTGTAGAAATTTTCATGTCACTAAAATGCCTCTCTATGTGCTGAAATTTTTGAAGCTACACTTGTTTTATCTTCCTATGCTTGTTACTTTGCTCTTCATGAACTTGTTTATTTACAAGATTCCTATGCATAGGAAGCATGTTAGACTTAAATGTGTTTTGAATTTGCCTCTTGATGCTCTCTTTTGCTTCAAATACTATTTCTCGCGAGTGCATCATTAAAACTCGCTGAGCCCATCTTAATGGCTATAAAGAAAGAACTTCTTGGGAGATAACCCATGTGTTTATTTTGCTACAGTACTTTGTTTTATATTTGTGTCTTGGAAGTTGTTTACTACTGTAGCAACCTCTCCTTATCTTAGTTTTATGTTTTGTTGTGCCAAGTAAAGTCTTTGATAGTAAAGTAAATACTAGATTTGGATTACTGCGCAGTTCCAGCTTTCTTTGCTGTCACGAATCTGGGTCTAATTCTCTGTAGGTAACTCAGAAAATTATGCCAATTTACGTGAGTGATCCTCAGATATGTACGCTACTTTCATTCAATTTGGGCATTTTCATTTGAGCAAGTCTGGTGCCCTTTTAAAATTCGTCTTTACGGACTGTTCTGTTTTGACAGATTCTGCCTTTTATTTCGCATTGCTTCTTTCGCTGTGTTGGGTGGATTTCTTTGTTCCATTACCTTCCAGTAGCTTTGAGCAATGTCCGAAGTGTTAAGAATGATTGTGTCACCTCTGAACATGTGAGTTTTTGATTATGCACTAACCCTCTAATGAGTTTGTTTCGAGTTTGGTGTGGAAGAAGTTTTCAAGGGTCAAGAGAGGAGGATGATATACTATGATCAAGGAGAGTGAAAACTCTAAGTTTGGGGATGCCCCGGTGGTTCACCCCTGCATATTCTAAGAAGACTCAAGCGTCTAAGCTTGGGGATGCCCAAGGCATCCCCTTCTTCATCGACAAATTATCAGGTTCCTTCTCTTGAAACTATATTTTTATTCGGCCACATCTTATGTACTTTACTTGGAGCGTCTGTGTGCTTTTGTTTTGTTTTGTTTGAATAAAATGGATCCTAGCATTCACTTTATGGGAGAGAGACACGCTCCGCTGTAGCATATGGACAAGTATGTCCTTAGGTTCTACTCATAGTATTCATGGCGAAGTTTCTTCTTCGTTAAATTGTTATATGGTTGGAATTGGAAAATACTACATGTAGTAATTCTAAAATGTCTTGGATAATTTGACACTTGGCAATTGTTGTGCTCATGTTTAAGCTCTTGCATCATATACTTTGCACCCATTAATGAAGAAATACTTAGAGCTTGCTAATTTGGTTTGCATATTTGGTTTCTCTAGAGTCTAGATAACATCTAGTATTGAGTTTTGAACAACAAGGAAGACGGTATGGAGTCTTATAATGTTTGCAATATGTCTTTTATGTGAGTTTTGCTGTACCATTCATCCTTGTGTTTGTTTCAAATAACCTTGCTAGCCTAAACCTTGTATCGAGAGGGAATACTTCTCATGCATCCAAAATACTTGAGCCAACCACTATGCCATTTGTGTCCACCATACCTACCTACTACATGGTATTTCTCCGCCATTCCAAAGTAAATTGCTTGAGTGCTACCTTTAAAATTCCATCATTCACCTTTGCAATATATAGCTCATGGGACAAATAGCTTAAAAACTATTGTGGTATTGAATATGTACTTATGCACTTTATCTCTTATTAAGTTGCTTGTTGTGCGATAACCATGTTTACGGGGACGCCATCAACTATTCCTTGTTGAATATCATGTGAGTTGCTATGCATGTCCGTCTTGTCCGAAGTAAGAGAGATCTACCACCTTCATGGTTGGAGCATGCATATTGTTAGAGAAGAACATTGGGCCGCTAACTAAAGCCATGATCCATGGTGGAAGTTTCGATTTTGGACATATATCCTCAATCTCATATGAGAATAATAATTGTTGCCACATGCTTATGCATTAAAGAGGAGTCCATTATCTCGTTGTCCATGTTGTCCCGGTATGGATGTCTAAGTTGAGAATAATCAAAAGCGAGAAATCCAAAATGCGAGCTTTCTCCTTAGAACTTTGTACGAGGCGGCATGGAGGTACCCCATTGTGACACTTGGTTAAAACATGTGCATTGCAAAGATCCGGTAGTCCAAGCTAATTAGGACAAGGTGCGGGCACTATTAGTATACTATGCATGAGGCTTGCAACTTGTAAGATATAACTTTCATAACTCATATGCTTTATTACTACCGTTGACAAAATTGTTTCATGTTTTCAAAATAAAAGCTCTAGCACAAATATAGCAATCGATGCTTTCCTCTTTGAAGGACCATTCTTTTTTACTTTTATGTTGAGTCAGTTCACCTATCTCTCTCCACCTCAGGAAGCAAACACTTGTGTGAACTGTGCATTGATTCCTACATACTTGCATATTGAACTTGTTATATTACTCTATGTTGACAATTATCCATGAGATATACATGTTACAAGTTGAAAGCAACCCGCTGAAACTTAATCTTCCTGTGTGTTGCTTCAATACCTTTACTTTGATTTATTGATTTATGAGTTAACTCTTATGCAAGACTTATTGATGCTTGTCTTGAAGCACTATTCATGAAAAGTCTTTGCTTTATGATTCACTTGTTTACTCATGTCATTACCATTGTTTTGATCGCTGCATCCACTACATATGTTTACAAATAGTATGATCAAGGTTATGATGGCATGTCACTTCAGAAATTATCTTTGTTATCGTTTTACTCGCTCGGGACGAGCGAGAACTAAGCTTGGGGATGCTTGATACGTCTCCGACGTATCGATAATTTCTTATGTTCTATGCCATATTATTGATGATACCTACATGTTTTATGCACACTTTATGTCATATTCGTGCATTTTACGGAACTAACCTATTAACAAGATGCCGAAGTGCCGATTCTTGTTTTTTGCTGTTTTTGGTTTCGAAATCCTAGTAACGAAATATTCTCGGAATCGGACGAAATCAAGACCCGAGTTCCTATTTTCACCGGAAGCATCCAGAACACCCGGGAAGGACCGGAGGGGGGCATCGGGCCCCCAGACCATAGGCCGGCGCGGCCCAGGCCCTGGCCGCGCCGCCATATGGTGTGGCCACCCCTTCGACCCTCCTGCGCTGCCTCTTCGCCTATATAAAGCCTCCATCGCGAAAACCCTGATGCGAAGAACCACGATACGGAAAACCTTCCGCAGCCGCCGCCATCGCGAAGCCAAGATCCGGGGGACAGGAGTCTCGTTCCGGCACCTCGCCGGAGCGGGGAAGTGCCCCGGAAGGCTTCTCCATCGACACCGCTGCCATCTCCACCGCCATCTTCATCACCGCTGCTTGCTCCCATGAGGAGGAGTAGTTCTCCATCGAGGCTCGGGGTCTGTACCGGTAGCTATGTGGTTCATCTCTCTCCTATGTACTTCAATACAATAATCTCATGAGCTGCCTTACATGATTGAGATTCATATGATGATGCTTGTAATCTAGATGTCACTATGCTAGTCAAGTGAGTTTTACTTATGTGATCTCCGGAGACTCCTTGTCCCACGTGTGTAAAGGTGACGAGTGTGTGCACCGTGTGGGTCTCTTAGGCTATATTTCACATAATACTTACTCACTTGTTATGAATGGCGTAGTGAAGTGCTTATTTATATCTCTTTATGATTGCAATGTGTTTGTATCACAATTTATCTATGTGCTACTCTAGCAATGTTATTAAAGTAGTTTTATTCCTCCTGCACGTGTGCAAAGGTGACAAGTGTGTGCACCGTGTTAGTACTTGGTTTATGCTATGATCATGATCTCTTGTAGATTGCGAAGTTAACTATTGCTATGATAATATTGATGTGATCTATTCCTCCTACATATGCATGAAGGTGACAGTGTGCATGCTATGCTAGTACTTGGTTTAGTCTTTTGATCTATCTTACACTAAAGGAATCTAAAATATGAGCATTATTGTGGAGTTTGTTAACTCCGGCATTGAGGGTTCGTGTAATCCAACGCAATGTGTTCATCATCCAACAAAAGTGTAGAGTATGCATTTATCTATTCTGTTATGTGATCAATGTTGAGAGTGTCCACTAGTGAAAGTGTAATCCCTAGGCCTTGTTCCTAAATATCGCTATCGCTGCTTGTTTACTTGTTTCTTCGCGTTACTACTGCTGCTTTATCTGTCTCGGGCAAAGCACTTTTCAGGTGCCGTTGCTACTACTTATTCATACCACTCGTATTTCACTATCTCTTCGCCGAACTAGTGCACCTATTAGGTGTGTTGGGGACACAAGAGACTTCTTGCTTTGTGGTTGCAGGGTTGCATGAGAGGGACATCTTTGACCTCTTCCTCCCTGAGATCGATAAACCTTGGGTGATCCACTTAAGGGAAACTTGCTGCTGTTCTACAAACCTCTGCTCTTGGAGGCCCAACACTGTCTACAAGAATAGAAGCTCCCGTAGACATCAGGAACCCATTGCAGAATGAAGCAATAGCTTGTGCTTCTATCACTCCTTCGCAGGAGTTTCTCGTGGAGTTCCACCGGGTCAAGTAATCCCGGTCTGTTTCATTAGCGCGCTGCTGGCACAAGGCGAGCTGCTGCAGTCTGTTTGGCCTCCAGTACGTGCTACTGAAGTTGCTCACGAAAGCTTCCTCAAAGTCAAGCCATCCCTTAATGCTTCCCTTTGGCAAATTGTTAAGCCAGATGCGTGCCGGTCCTACTAGGAAGGACAGTATGATTCTCACGGCCCAACGCCGGTTTCCTCCGCCTGTCGCGGTTCCTCCGCCACCAGCGACGTACACCGCGGTCACATAGTCTGCAAGCCAATCTTACGGCTTCATGGTTCCATCGTATGTTTTTGTGTCACGGGGCAACTGAAAGTTGGTACCGGTGGTTCTTCTCTCATGATCCGCGGGCCAAAGCATCGCGGACCCGGAGGACCTTCAGCTTCGATTATTTCAGATAAGTGTACCCTGTCTAGCCTGTGCCTTGCATCCCGGTCTGGCAGGCACCTTTCTCCAACACGCTCTTCCAACGGGTTCCGGTAAGCTCCAACTCTTTCTATTCCAGAATCATCTTCATCATAACGTTTCGGTACCACGGCTCTTGCCTGCCGGTACCTTGGTAGAGTCATTTCCTCAGCATAAGTTGCTCTTGCCGCTTGATAATTTTGCGTGGTTTCATCTTTACCGGCATAAGCGTTTCCGGCATAGCCTTTTCCGGCATAGCCACGACCTGCCCCTTGGCTTTTCCTACCGGCATCATGTTGCCCGGCTTGTTGTTTTCCGGCAAGAACCGGATCATACACAGTCATCTGCTGCGCATTTGCATCTTTTTCTCTTCTTCTGTCGGGATGGGGGGACGATGCCTGCCCATGCGACTTGCTTCCGGCATTCTTTGCCGAACGCACTGATTTTGACGCTGCAGCTGCCTTGTTAATTCTAGCAAGCTCAGTATTTTGTGCCTCAATCTGAACGAGCAACTCTCTTACTCGATCCTGTTGTTTTGCCAAAGCTTCACCGGAAAGCAACTCACACATTTCTACTGCAGCCTTAGCAGCTTTTATCGTTTTATCCGGACTACTGTACTTAGGTTTTTCTACGATGCTCAAAGATACCGACGTACTCTTTCCGGCAAGAACCTCCCGGCGCAAATCCTGATCTAGATTGCGACCTCTAAGCTGGTTTTCCGCTACTCTAGCAGGCTGAGCGCTAACGGAAGCAAAGCCATGGGAAGCGTTGTACTCACGTAGGGTTAGGTTCAGCTCGCGCTGTGCCCTGATGATGTCCGCTCCTCCGGAGAGCAGCTTTTGCCGCTACGCCTCCAGCTTAGCTTGAACCGCAGCGGGGTTGATGTTCTGCGTGATGGGCATTGCCAACACGCTCATTTCCGCTTGGAGCGGGGTTTCCGGCGGTGGAGCTGACGTTCCGCCGATGACCTCGTCGCGCTCGGTCGATGGTTTGGCCGGACGCGCGGACTTGGCCTGTCCCACGCCCTCCACGGCAGCTTCTTTGCCGGCGTCGCCACGCCAGCCATGAGCACCTCCACGCTGCTAGCGGCGCAGCCGGTGCGCAACCCGCGAGCAGCAGAAGATCTTGGCGGGTCCGGCGCCACCAGCACCGGCGAGAAGTACTGGCGCTCCGGAACGGTGCCGAGGTAGACGCGATGGCTGCCGAACTCGATGATGCGGCCGTTCTTGGGGAACTTACCGCCGTTGGCGAAGCAGCCCGCGTTGTCGTTGATGAAGTCCAACGAGCCGAGGCGCTGGACGAGCCCAGACACCACACGCTCGCCGGAGATGGTGAGGAGGCTCGCCCGAATATGAACTCCAGCAAGCGCAGCTGCTGGCCCCATGGTGGGCGTTAACTGTCGTCGTGGTGAATAGACAGATGCCATGGGATGGCTTAAGTTGGGGCCGAATGTGCGCTAGAGGATTCGGGGGAGGGTTTTGTTAACAGGGAGAAAGAACTTGGTAAGAAACCGGTATGTATTCCTTAACTTAGCCCTTGGCCAGAGGTTGAAGATGAACAATACAAGCTTCTTCTCTAGGTGCGATCTACCATCTGATGAACTGTCCCGCGCGGGGGTGTGCTCCCTCTCCTTATATAGGGGAGAGGGTGGCTGTAATGTCCCAGGTTTAGAGACGATCGAGGGGTAGAACTTAGAAAGGGATGTGCATTGCATAGTAAATTCTGGGGAAATTTCGCGCTTTTAAACAAAAATACATCGAAAGGGGACAAGTTTCTCTCTCGACACCTTACAGGGTTAGGGTTTCGAGAGTGCGACAAACTTGCTTCTCACTTCACTAGTTTAGGGTTTTGAGAAGAGAGGGGAGAGTTCACATGATTGCATTCTAAATGTTATGACATGGTTGAATTCAAAACAAGGTTGAATTTGAATTTCAAATTCAAACATTAAATAATTACTTAAATAATTTAATTGAGGAAATTCATTAAGTAAATGATCAATAATAAATTAGATGAACAATTATATTAAAGTAAAGCTCATTAGAGAAAACTTTGAGCTTTATTGAATAACACACAAGATACATTGTCTTTACATTATCCATAATGGAAATAAATGAATTACAACACATTACATAAATGGGCAGAATAGAAGAAAGAAAAATAAAGAAAAATTACAATTTAATGATCCTAGACTAAATTCTACAAGATCATCTTCATTTGATCTTGAACTTGATGAATTCCAAATTCATCTTGATCATCACATTATCCCTGCACATACACACAAAGACCAAACAAGGATTAAGCCAAGTGGCAAAGCCACTTGGCAGGTTAACAAGAAAAATGAAAATGAGAGGATATGACCATGATCAGCCGAGCTGATCCACTCACTGGACCAAGTACCAAGCAGCAAACACACAGGCAGCTCACCAGGCTGTGTGCATGCCTCACAGCACACAAGCCTGGGAGAGTCACCAAAGAGGACCAGACCTTGCTGTCGACCAGGGAGAGCTGAGCAGCACCATATATAACCTTTACGAGTGCTCAAACCCTAGCCATTTGTTCATCCATCGACAGCGACGGTGGTAAGTTCATCAAGAACAGCCAAGAACACCAAGAACAGATGAACAGCTAGAGTTGTTCCATCTATTCCCCAATCACCAGAAAATAAACCAAGCTTCACAAGTTCACCAGGAGGAGCAGGGCAAGCAACTCAACCATCAAATCAACCAGAAGCAAAACCTCTACACCAACACTCATTTTCTAGGAGCTGGAGTGAGGTATACCACACAAAAGCCTGAGCAAGATCATATCTTGCTCATACATAAGCATACCATGCATCACATGAGCACAGGAGGGTAGAATACCCTGTGTGTGTCATCATCTGGCTAGCAAGCCATGT
The DNA here is from genome assembly GCF_022539505.1 of Lolium rigidum. Classification (NCBI taxonomy): domain Eukaryota; kingdom Viridiplantae; phylum Streptophyta; class Magnoliopsida; order Poales; family Poaceae; genus Lolium; species Lolium rigidum. The sequence goes on from NC_061512.1 coordinate 267,418,480, forward strand.
GGTGCAAGCATAGATGGGTAAGATTACTAGGTAAACATCCTATGGGAACAACAGTTATGCAAATCCATGCATAACTAGAGAAATCCAGCCAAGAATGAAACCATAGCTAACCTAAATCCACACACTAAGCACCCATAGCTAGCTAAGCCATCAGACATGATAGACTATCATGTGTCTATATATTTGTCAACACCAAAAGGTCACTGGAAGTCCAAGATTGGACCAGGCCAGTGAACAATTAATCCATTCCAGCCAGCCAACACAAATCATGGCAAACCACAGCTAGGGGAGCAACCAGGACAGCAACACAAGTGCTGCCAAGGCCACCTCAACCCTTAGCCAGCACAAGAACCTATACCTCATTATCCATTTGGATTCAGTAGAGGGCTAGGGTACTCAACCGAGAGTTGGCATCCATCTAGCCCTGTCACAATTAATTAGATGATCACAAGCGCACGAGCAGCTCACATCACTTATCCACTTCAGTAAAATCCAGGCAACACAGATAAGTGAACAAAACAAATCAATAAAAGCAACAGGGCTTTGCAGTGATCCAATGGATCAGTGCAAGCAACAGTAGTTGCATAAGCCAACAGCAATAACCACCAGGTTAAGTCTGTATGATACACACACAGCACAGAGTGAGCAACAGTGAGCCACAGACACTAAGGAGCAGCTTTTACAAGCAACTGGTGATCACATGATCACCAGAAGCTTGCTAGAGCATGCTACTGCATGCTAGAACTCATTCTAAGCATTAACACATGGACAGATAATTAAATCAATCATATAACTGAACAATTGCATCACAGATAATGACATCAGGCAGCACAATTGTATCCAGAAGCACTCCATCAAGGGATGGAGCTGCCAAGTCAGTAAAATGCTCAATTGAGCATGATCATGAATTATAGCACAGAGATAGCACACCAGAAGCACTGGCACTTGCATAATGCAAGGATCAAGCACCCTGATCAAGCCAGGGGCATGGAAATGCACACACAGGAGAGACAGGATCTATATAGCAACAGCAGGAACAATTTAATAGAGCCTAAGCATCACAATTATCTCTTGAGCAAGAGCTCAAGAATCACAACAGTAAGATACAGAGAAGAGCAGCACACATAGAAGCAACCTATGCACAACGAGCGGCATACGCTCGGCGGCAGCAAATCACATCAGCTAGGATCCATGGCAACAGCAAGCACAGCGACGAGCACATAGGTATAGAAGCGGCAGCACAATCAGGTGGATGCCAGAGCATCCAGAGGAAGGAGAAGAGGTAGAACAGATAGCAGAGGAGAAGGAGGAGCACATACCGGGGAGGAGGTGGTCGACATGACCACGACGGCCACGGCGGCACGCGCCGGAGCACGGCGGCGCCAGGCCATGGCGGTACCACGGCAGCTCGCGCACACGGTGGCGAAGCCACGGCGGCGCCACAGCGCCTGGAACGGCGGGATCGAGCAGATCCCGTAACCCTAGCCGCCGCAGAGGTAGACGAAGACAAGCTGGAGCAGCGCCCGCTCCAGATCGACGCGGATGAGGATGACCGCCGTCGAGAGGCGCGTCGATTGCGCCCCATGGCGTAGGCCATGGTGGCCAGAGTCCGCCGGAATCGTCCGGCGACGGCGCAGGCGACGCAGGTCGCCAGTGAGAGCGGAGGGGATTAGGGTTAGGACGAGCGGCGTGGCGAGGAGTGAGCGACCGACCGCTCGGGTCGGTTGGACCCGAGCTGGTCTAGCCAAACCACTGGGCTCCAGCGACAGGTGGGCCCGGGGGCAAAATAGTCTTTTCCAAATTCCATTAAAAACCAGGAATTTGGAAATTCAATAGAAAATTGATAAAAGCTCTAAACAAATAATTAAAAATATGAAAACAGATCAGCATAAAATTATCTATCATAATAAAATACAAAAGAGAGTTTTTGAAGACAATTAAGAATGAGTCTTAATTTGAGGATTTAAATAATCATTTAAATCACACATATATTTTCCAATAATAAAAGTAAGTCCATTAAGGCCTTTGGATTTCAAAACACCTTGACAACATTTCAAGGTTGGATTTACCCTAAATCAAGTATCCCTAAGATGTTCTTAGTATTTAACCTCTCATAAAATAACAACGACATCGGAAGGGGGGGAATAAACGCTAAAACGGGAATCATGCATTATTGCTTCTTTAACCATTGCCTTATCGGACAATGATGCTATTTTTCAGAACAAGAGGACAAGGGTCAGTCCATACCTTCCAACTGCAGAACTTTGCAGTGTTCAGACAAGTTCATCACTTGCTCATGTCATTTGAGTATTTCTATCAAATTACTTGCAAAGTATTATGGTTATCACTATTGCACAAAAATCAAAACCACTACTTTCATAACTATGAATATGACTAAGTGGTGGGCAATGGAACCATGGATTGTGTTGATATGGTGGAGGTTCCATTGCACGGGTTTATATCCATCTAGGATTAAACAACAAATGTCGCCAGTGATTCTTGTGCCGTAATAACCGTGTTAACCATAAGATCCGGAGTGGGACGGAGTAGTCAAAAGTGTTTCCACCTCTCGTTCATCAACGGATGCGCTTACCGTAGCAGTTGTGTCTTGCGGAGTAACTTGAGGGTGGGGAGCCCCTTCTAATTCCCCACGGTATAGCTGTTGCTTACCGTAGCAGTTACTGCTTGCGGAACAACTTGAGGGTGGGGATCCCCATCTAATTCCCCACGGTAATGTGATCTATGATGGGTTGCAGCTACCGACGAAGGAGTTTGGTTAACGAGTCTCAAACTGTTGTCGTGGTCGGGGTCCACCCTGAAATTACGGGAATAATGGGACCGACGAGGACCCAGGGTCGGGGTATGCAACAAAGGGTGGGTGTTCGAGGTAGCGGAGGAACATGATTGGCTAGACCTTATACCGGGCCTCACACCGAAGGAAGTGTGGACGGGAAAGCTGCCCGGTTGGCACCAAGGTTAAGATCTCTTATGGGTAAAGCAACACACCTCTGCAGAGTGTAATGAACCGTGACCTGTCACCACTCCCTGTTCCGGGATTGAGGAACTGCGAACGCGGCCGGAAAGGAGCTCCATGAAGTTCTAGTAAACCGGTGAAGGCTGACGGACATAGCTCTTTGAAATAAAAGCAATCTATTGAAGAAATGTTTATCAAAACTTGCATTGGTATTAGACTTTCTGGTCTAATATCGTAGCTAGTGCATTGAACACCTCTTATCTATAATGAACTTGTTGAGTACGCTCGTACTCATACCACTCTTAAACCCCATGCTTAGATTGTCTGAACCATCTGGAGGAGGACAACGACAACCATGATGGAGCCGAGATCATCGGCTACGAGGAACCAGACCTCTCAGGAGGAGTGGAAGGAGTAGACTACATCATAGTCTATGGATCCGGAGAGGCTTCCGGAGGAGAACAAGCCTAAGGATATCAGGAGGAGGAGTAGTAGCCGAGCAGCGCGAACTCTTACTATTTAGCTGCTCGTTTAAATAAATGTTTAGTTTAATGAGACAATGGTATTGTAAGTTAAGTTGGGTTCGCCTCGAACCCAGGAGTTATCCTCTCAGAACCCAAGAGGAGCTCCGGGACGACTTGTGTATGTGTATTGTAATAATATGTGAATGAGTTATGGACCTTGCTATGTTCTGTTGTACTACTCTGAGGGATGTGATATTTGCGGAATGGTACTTCGCGAATGTTATATCAACGACTGGCATACTACAACATGCAGTGGTATGCAGGGTCACCACAGTGGCTTACAAGGGAAGAAACCCTAATGGCATCTTTGATGACCTAGGCTACTTTATAAAGCTTCTTTGGTCTTGATGACATCAGCCTTCTCTTTAATCAGGAAGAGATGACCTCTTCCGGTAGCTTTTATGTCATCATCTGCTTTGGCTTCAGAGCTTCGATTAAAGCTGATGTGCTTCGCTCATCCTTGTCCTCTAGTCCTTGAGGGAATCTTTGACCAGAATGCCGACATGCTACAGTTGAGCTTATGCCGGTACTCCGGCATCTTCTCGAGTTTACCATATTCCGGTATACCCCTTCTGGGATACCGGTATACTTTCACTTGGTTGTAAACAACTTAACTTGGTTATCCGGATTGATCTTTAAACCGGTATCTTGATAGCTAAAACAAAACAAGTTTGCCATGCCTTTGGCATACCGGGGGCCATCCCCCCAATAGGTTTACTAAAGGCCCATGACCTGAAGTTTATGAAGCCCGAAAGCCCAGTTAAGCGATGGTTTGGAAAGATAGAGTTGTATTAGGAATAATGACTTGTAACTATTACGGGACAAACTCAAAGAGTCTCCCGGTCTTTGTAACTTGTACATCACGAAACCCTCGGCTCCGCCTCCTATATAAGGGGGAGTCGAGGGAGAAAGAGAGGATCGATTCATTGTCAACATAACCCTAGTTTTCTAGCAGTCGAGTACTTTTCCGGCTGAACCCTCGAGATCTACTTGCCCTCTACTTTCCATGAAACCCTTGCGCCACTTCTTCGACCCCCCTATGGACTCTGTCTTTGTTACGGAAAAACATTGACTTCGACTGTTGTTTCGTCCAATTCTAAGAATATTTCCTGTCAACTTTTTTGAAATACAAAATAGCAGAAAACAAGGAACTGACACTGTGGCATCTCGTTAATATCTTAGTGCCATAAAATGTATAAAAGTGCAACGAAGTATGAGCAAAACATATATAAATTGATGTAAAACAAGCATGGAGCATCAAAAATTATAGATACGTTTGCGACGTATCATTCATCCTGTGGAGTCTCCCCTACTCGATGTAGTACACATTGTTAGATTTGGTTGAATCTGGGATGCTCTTGTGAATCAAATGGAGGGAACATTCTGCTCATGGCAGAATGGCCGGAAGTGGACCAATACTTCTGGTGTACCGGAACTTCCGCCCCAAAAGGCCAGTACTACCGGCCAGATGCCCATTTGCACCAAATCTATCAATGTTGGCTATATTTTTCAGGGTTTCCTCATAGAGTTGTCTACTTACCTCCTGTGCTACTATATCTATGTGCTGTCACAGCTGGTTTGAAGAGACGAAAACCAACATCCGATGAGATTGAGGAGGAATACGAAGGAAGATAAAGTTCACTCATCCACAATGACTGAACGACAGCATGCTGTGCAAAGGAGCAAGGCCAAAAATCCAGCAAACGGGGGCAAGCAAGCCTCTAAGAACAACGCTGACAAGCTAAAGTATGTGGAATACAAGAAATACCGGCTAGAGAATCCGTACCTCATTAGGCGCAATCCAAGAGTGGACAAGAACTTCCACAACAAGTCACAAGAAGACATCTGCACCAACATCTACCAACAGTTTAAGGCACCTGAGGTGATCATGCACCACACTATTGAGTTGGAGGAAATGCAGAAAGATGTTGAATACTTTGGAGAAGCTCTTGCTATATGGGAAGAATTTGGCCTCATACAGTTGATGACTTCCAAGAGGATGATGCTTGCACCTTAAGTTGGCTCACTAATGGAGAACATCTTGTATCTAATTTGGCCAAGTTTGGCATGTCTCTTGGATATCCTCGCACTGACCTTCCTGGAGAAAATGATGATGATGGCTGGAGGTGCCATGACAGTGCGACTTCCTTGGACAAGAAGGCTCTCAGGCGCATGTACATCAAGGGATGGGCAAATTCAGGCAAGACAAATAATCTTTTCCCAGTTTGGGACATCATGCTCCAAATTTTCCGTGAGACGGTCAATCCCAAGGGTACTAACTTTGATGAGATTCACTTGTATGAGGTGGATCTGCTATACAATGCATGGAAAATGCAAGGCAAGGGAATCAAAATGGATGTCATGGATTACATTTACAATGAAATGTGGAGCTTCACCATGGAGAAGAAGGTGCCTGCATGCATATGCACCCTACATTATGAAGCTCATTGAGGGTACTTGGCTGACCACAAGGGCACTGCTCTGTCTGCTTCTGTCCCCATTTCTCTCATTCCTCCAGAGGAAAAGAAACTAAGGGTCAAGACACACAAGGATCCCAAGGCCGTTCCAGGCGATGATGATGAGAAGGCCCCAAGTTGGGCTAAATCTCTTGCTCAAAGAGTTAGGACGACTTTCTGCTTGATAGTGGATGTACATAATGAGCAGTACAATGCATACTATGACCGCAAGAAGGCATACAAGCTGAACAAGGATATTGCTCATCACATGAAGATGACGGTGTCTCCTGATGGTTCTGAGGAGAATATCAAATCTATTGGTCAATGGAAGTCTAATCATGCTGATGAGATGCCTTATGATGAGGATCTTGATGGGATCTACTCTCCACCTCTCACGCCGACTCACCCTGATGCATCCACCTCTAGATCTGGACCTCGTGCTGACCCTCCTGGCTAGGAGGGCACTACCTAGGGCGTGTAGGCATGCTCATGTCCCTTTTTGGTGTTTCGATGCCAAAGGGAGAGAGTGAGGACTCTTAGGTCTCTCTGTTTGGGTATTTGCATGGGGAGTCAAAGCTTGCCTCTCATCTGATTTACTTTTGCTTGCGAACTCTATTTATTTGCTTATTTGTCTTTATGCTTGAACTATGTGTCTGGATGTTATTTGGACCATCTTAATGTAATATGGTGAGACAATGTTATTATGGTTATCAATATGGTGAATGGTTATTATGGTATTATATAGAGACTATGGTTATTATGGTAATGTAATTGGTTATCTAAAATGATAAAGACTATGGTATGGTATGATTTCTATATTCAAACTAGTCCTTATCTCCATATCATATATGATGTCTCCATGTTAACTGTCTCTGTCTCTCTACTGTGCTTGATATGCTTACGTCAATACATTATTATACTTGCACATGAATGTTGATTTATAAGAAATAGGGGAGAGATGATCCTGGCATGTGTACATTTGCATTCAAAAGCAATTCATAATAGGCACACAACTAGGGGGGACGATTCTATGTCTCTGTAAACTCATTGCACCATTGATACACTATTCCGTGCAAATTCTTGTGTTCACAACAAAGGGGGAGATTGAAAGAATATTTCTTGTATTTGTGTGTTAGACGCCAACACATGAACATCAAAAAGGGAAGATTGAAAGTACGAAAATAGTACAAACCACCTCTCAACCTGCTCCCCTCGGTCGCCTCCTCCAGGCGATGGGGGAGCCAAACCCTAGCCTCCCGCCACCTCCACCTAGCCTCCCCGCCCGCTCTTCGTCTCCCAAGGCCGCCGATGGCTAAGCCGCCCGCCGCCGATGAAGGGGGCGGCGAGGATCTAGGCCTCTCGGGATCCCGCATGGCCCGTCTCGGAGGGAGGACACCATGCCGGACCCCGGAGGTCATCGCCGTCCTCTGCCCCTCCTGCGCCCCTCGCCGTGGCGTCACGCCTCTTGGCCTTCGCTGCAGCCTCCTGCAGCTCGCCGTCTGGCGACGCCCGACCATGGCGCGGTCTGGCTGGGGAGGGACCGATCTAGGCCCGCCTGGGCCTGGAGGGCTGTGGCATGTGCGCCGCTCCCCAGCTCTCCCGGTGTGCGCCTTGCTCGTCCGTCTTCCCCGGGGCCTCCCGCGGTTTCTTTGCAGCCGCGTGCCCTAGTGGAGGCGTTCCTGCCCGCGTCGCCCTAGCCTCGGCGTGGTTCACCGTCGTCCCTTCCGCGGCGCATATCCGACCGCTCCTCGCGTCGGTGCACCTGCGCGTCGGCTCTGCCGGCAGGTTTGCGGGGCGGCTTTGACCTTCGCTGCTCTCCGCAGCTCGCCGCCCGTCCTGCTTCTCACCCCGTCTGGCCATGGCGTGGCTTCTGCCTGGCTTGTGGTGGACGCTGTTGGCCTAACGCGGCGCTGCTCGGCTTCCCGGTGGCTGCCTAGTGCATCGTTGGCGCTAGCGCGCGCAGGCTCGTTGGGTGGTGACAAGCTTCATGCCCTGCTTTGGCCCGACGGCGGAGAGGATGCCGGACGAAAGTCCTGCACTGTGTCTGGACGGTGCCGATGGCGGTGGCGCCTTTTGGTGTCGTTTCCCCTTCTTGTTGGCGTCATCGTGTGCGGAATCTCCTGCCGCTGCGTGTGTCGTATGGTCTCCGGGTGAAAACCCAAGCTCCTTCGGAGCGGGCGACGGCGGCAACTATGCCGCTACCTTCTTGAAGGCGCCACCTATGGAGGCATCGACTTTGTGGCGTGTTAGGGCGTGTGTTAGTCTTGTTCCACTTTTCAGGTTTTCGACTCGGTTTTCCTTATAAACTGGGTCATTTTGTGCGGTTTTTGGTTTCCCTTATTAACTGAGCCAATCTCCTTCTATTAATATATCGAGCAGCTCACCTACCGAATTCTAAAAAAAATACGAAAATAGTCGGGCATTTTTCAGAAGCTATAAATCACGCAGTAGTTAGGCGGGGCCCAGTCGTCAGTGGGAGGAGAGCCCCGTGAACCAGAGGGGGACACGACACGCACGCGACAGCTGATTCACTCAAGGACGCCTAGTTGGATGCGAGAGCGTGGACAAAGGAGGGGCAGACAGATTTTACTCCGTCCACTCACTCATCTGGGCCGGTCTGGTCTCCTACTCTCCTAGTCCTAGGTGAGAGTGAGTCCGCCGCTTATCCGCACGTCCACCTCTCGTCTTCCTCCCCCCTTCCACTCCCCAGAAGCAGAGCAACAGAGCCAGCGGGCCAGCCAAGGGGATGGGTGCCACCGCCTCATCATCTTCTTCTTCTTCTTCCCTGAGCTGAGCTGAGCTGAGCTGAGACCCCCTTTGCTCGCTCGCTCGGCAGCCAACTCTTGCTTGCCGGCCGGCCGGCCGGAGTCGATTCATCTTGCTGCCATGGCTATGGGGGCTGTGCTCTCTTCCAACAGAGCGTTCGCCTCTCCCCTCTCCTCAGCAGGTGCGCTCAGTATTTCCGATTCCAGTCTGTTTTGGTTTGGTCCGTACGTGTTTCTTTGATTTAGTTGCAGCTAGCTGCCGTTCAAGATTTCCCTTTGATTAATTATCATATCAGGGTCGTCGATTCCACAGATACTAATTAAACCCTGAATTCAATTCTACCGTGCCTAATTATACACAGAATGCATGCACAGACCAGGGTTGCAAGATTTATCCCCATTGCTTGCTTGCTTGCTTGCTTGCTTTCTGAATAACCCAGTTGCTGCCTGACTGAAACGCTCCCATGCCTGTATGTATGTATGTATGTATTCAATGCTGCAAGCTGATGAGGTCTTCCATTTAGCTTAGCTCTTCTCCAGCCAGGGGATGATGTAATCTTGTCATTCGTCACCATGCCTGGATGCCACGGCAAGGGAAAATTGAATGAATTCTAATGCTTGTTCTTGTTACAGGAGGAAAACAGCAGCATACATCGCCACACTGCAGGTGGCCGGTGTGCTCCCTGGTCCCTGGAGATAGAAATGGCAGGCAAACGCCAGCATCCGTTCAGCAGCCTCTGACGAGGTTCTGCCCCAAGCGTAGATTACTCTCCTCAAGGGTCGAGTGCTTCCTGTACTCTTCAGACCCGGCGGTGACGAGCGGCTGGCACAAGCCCAAGAGGCGGGAGAACCTCACCGCCGGCTTGGACACTGCCTCCAGCTGCGTGGTACCAACCAGGAACTGCAAGGCCAAGTTCGAGATGACCGGGTCACAGTCTGACGTCCCCGTCGAGGCCGAGGCGGTCCTGCCCGGACAAGACGCGCCCTGGTTCCCCAAGCGATGGACGATCGTCGTCCTCTGCTTCTTCTCCTTCCTGCTCTGCAACATGGATCGGGTATGTAGTATCTGCATGCTTACGGTACGGGACAATGGTTTGTCTGGGTACGTGCTGTGCTCGGAACCGGCTCCTCTAACGTGCTGAAACAAAGTCACCCAGCTACAGTAGTAAGCTAGTGTAAATTTGTGAAGAAAAGTCAGGATACTGTGTGTGTATTATGCATTGTGTTTTTCAGGTGATTACTGTAGATAACCACTGTAGCATAAAATGTATGAACTTAATTTTTTACCTCATAATTTTTTATGGCAAGTAATGAATGTTAGTATATACCCAGATAAATTTAAATCAATTTAGACTCGGATCATATGTTTTTGAAGAAGGAAAGTCAGGGAATTGCTCTTCTCTGACTTCACTTCACCACGTTAGAGGATCTAACGTGCTGAAACAAAGTCACCCAGCTACAGTAGTAAGCTAGTGTAAATTTGTGAAGAAAAGTCAGGATACTGTGTGTGTATTATGCATTGTGTTTTTCAGGTGATTACTGTAGATAATCACTGTAGCATAAAATGTATGAACTTAATTTTTTTACCTCATAATTTTTTATGGCAAGTAATGAATGTTAGTATATACCCAGATAAATTTAAATCAATTTAGACTCGGATCATATGTTTTTGAAGAAGGAAAGTCAGGGAATTGCTCTTCTCTGACTTCACTTCACCACGTTAGAGGATCTGGTTCCGCTGTGCTCATCCATCCATCGTTTGCTGTGCCAGGTCAATATGAGCATCGCCATCCTTCCCATGTCAGCAGAATATGGTTGGAGTCCAGCAACTGTTGGCCTCATCCAGTCGTCTTTCTTTTGGGGCTACCTTCTCACTCAGGTTTTTTTTCTTCTCTGCATCTATTTCATCGTCCTTTGCAGTCACAGATACTTGAATAATTCTTTCTGGTTTCAGTCCCAAATCAATGTAAAACAAATACCAGCACTTGATGTCGTCAAACTATTATTTCCTGCAGATCCTTGGAGGCATCTGGGCTGACAGGTTTGGCGGCAAGGTGGTACTGGGATTCGGGGTCGTCTGGTGGTCAATCGCAACTATGCTTACGCCCGTCGCTGCCAAGCTCGGCCTTCCATTCCTACTCATCGTGCGCGCTTTCATGGGGATCGGCGAGGTTCATGTCTTCAACTGTCACTCTACATTATTTATGCTTGCTACATATACAACAAACACTTTAAAATGCAGACTAAAGTTCTGCATCTTTTACTGAATAACAAAGTTTTTGTTATCCAGACCTTCTCTTCCTGTCTTTGATTGTTTTTTCTTGGGTCGTCTAACAGGGAGTTGCCATGCCGGCAATGAACAACATTCTTTCCAAATGGATCCCGGTTTCAGAGAGGAGCAGATCTCTTTCGTTGGTATACAGTGGCATGTACCTTGGTTCCGTTACCGGCCTGGCCTTTTCGCCTTTCTTGATAAGCAAATTCGGCTGGCCTTCTGTGTTCTATGCATTTGGGTCCCTGGGAAGCATCTGGTTTGCACTGTGGCAGCGCAAGGCAAGTCCCTCTTAGATTCTCACTCATCCTTTTTGTTTGTTTGTTTGTTTGTTATTCTGCTAATTGCTACTCTCCGTTCTGAATTAGGCACGCAGCTCTCCGAGTGAAGATCCGGATATAAGTGAAGATGAAAAGAGACACATCCTAGGTGGTAATGCCACAAAGGAGCCTGTTAGCTCCATACCATGGAGGTTAATCCTATCCAAGCCTCCAGTATGGGCTCTCATAATATCCCATTTCTGCCATAACTGGGGAACATTTATTCTCCTAACATGGATGCCCACGTACTACAATCAGGTAAGTTTCATTCAAGTGTTTGGCACTCATCATTGCTCAATAGCAGACACCATCATCATGCTGTACTGGATCATATGCAGGTTCTCAAGTTCAATCTTACCGAGTCTGGGCTTCTGTGTGTCTTGCCATGGCTGACCATGGCCGTGTTTGCAAATATTGGTGGCTGGATAGCCGACACTCTTGTTGCCAAGGGGGTTTCCATAACAAACGTCCGTAAGGTAACTTCTTATTTCCTCTAGTATGGGTTCTTGGCAAAAGTTGGGTGCACAAATTTTTTTTTTTGACTGTGCATTTATAGAAGAGGGAAAATGGTCTAGTTTATAGGGAAAACCAGACCGAAAACCATACAACGCATGGTTAATTCAGGGGAACCGGCAAAACCAGAACCACCTAACTGCACAATTACAAATCTTGACATACACTGTTTCTTTCTGTAGATCATGCAATCTATCGGTTTTCTTGGACCAGCCTTCTTCTTGACACTGCTGAGCAAAGTCCGAACCCCAGCCATGGCGGTACTGTGTATGGCCTGCAGTCAGGTAACTGACTGCATTGATGATTGCCACTTATAAGTGAATTCTAGTACTAATAAATGCAAGCTCACATTTCTGCCCAATGTTTTCGGCAGGGGAGTGATGCATTTTCTCAGTCTGGGCTCTACTCGAATCACCAGGATATAGGACCACGTTATGCGGTAATAAGAAACTAACCTTTAGTTGCTCCTTTGGGCCTGTGATCTCATCATTGCATCTAACTAAGCAATGCTCCCATAAAATAAAATTTCAGGGGGTACTTCTCGGGCTGTCCAACACTGCCGGTGTGCTTGCAGGAGTTTTTGGTACTGCTGCCACTGGCTACATTCTCCAGAAAGGTGAAACCCCATCGTTGCACATAATACGCAACCTTTTTTGTGTGAACTATATATGCTTACTTCTTCCTATTGTCATATCCAGGTTCTTGGGATAATGTGTTTCAGGTGTCTGTTATACTGTACATAGTAGGGACAGTGGTGTGGAACGTCTTTTCCACCGGAGAGAGAATTCTCGAATAAGCTGTCGGCGCAAAATAGCTGATTTTGCTGATGTATTTTTGGCGTGCAAGAAGTACAGCTTTCTTTTGGAGTGTGAGATGCTTGGCAACGAACACTCTATTTTTATCAAGACATATAGCTGCATTTGATCTTTGGGGTATGGAAGGAATGAAGAGCAAACCCGGGGAAAGTCAGGTTGGGTATTGAGGACAGTGACTTGGAACCAAAGAATTATGTGATGTTGGAAAGCAGCTGCACCAAACCCTAGCTTAGCACCTCATTCTAAACAAGTCCAGGCTACTTATTGTTTCATCTTTTGCACCAACCACCAGAAAATTCTGCATGGTTATTTGTTTTTCCAGAATCAATGAATTAACCATGTCTTTCAGCTTGCTTTCATTCATGCACTGTGCAAGCATTTTGGGACTACGATGTATTTTTGTTAATTTGTGATGTTGTTCTTGTTATTCTTCATATATCGTCCGTGATTATATCACCTCACAGTGACAGTGTCACCTTTTTAAGCATATAAGTGCCTGTCAAACATTAAATTTACTGAATTGTCATACGGTTGATCAAAACTACTCAAGTTTACTGTCCTAAAATAAAGCTGGCCTCAGGCTAGCTGTTCGGTATCGATTTCGGCAACAGAGATTACTTGCTTGGCTACACCAAAATGTATTTGAGTTTTGCAGAGTTGTGGATAAAAGGTCAGACTTTTGCCGTACACGAGGAGACTTCCTTGCAGATGATGGAATTGTGTATGGTGGTCCTTTTCCTTTTGTTTTTTCCGACAAGAAGACGTCTTACCAACCAGCAGCACAAATGTATCTTGCAAAGGTAACGTCTTAAAATTGGTATATAGCAACGCGTGAGAAATCTTCTAGGTTCTTCTGTACACCCAAGGTCAAACTATAAAAAATGTACCGGTTCGATATTGTGGAACGGGAGGGAGTACATGTTTTTCAAATTTCTTGATGAGAAGATTATTTTTCGAGAAGTGATGAAATGTGTGGCTAAACTACCGATCGATATTGTTTGACAAAATGCGTCCCCACTAAAAGAGAGTAAGCAAATAAATATATACGAGTAAGTAAGAGTTGTCGAATGTTTTTCCGATTTTGGCTATCCATGTCTCCCTAAAATCAGCATGCCGTCCAATGGCAAGCCCAGACGACATGCGAAACCATCGGAACAGAGCCCCGGTCTCATTGTCCCGATCACACCACGCGTGATGTTTCAAGATTCGCCACGCAAGCCGTTCGTGTGTGCACCCCTTGTCGCTGGACGCTGGCCCCCTCCCCCGCCTGGGCCACCCTGTGTCTGTGTGCTTGTGTTTGAGATAAAAAAAGATGTAATGTAATCTTATATCTCAAAATAATAAAATAAATTGGAATTTTATATCTTAATTAAGATGGAAATTCAGATATGAGTTTACTAGACTAATGATTTTATTACCATTGATGGTGATTAAGTAGTGCGCCCGAAAGATGTACCAAACACGACAAAATTATCTCTAAAAAACAAGACAAAATTATTGTGCTGCACCTTATCCTCACACGGAACTATATTTCAAGCCGTCTATTAATGTACCATGACACATAGCACGGCTTCCATGGCAATAGAAAGCATGGGGGATCATGTGTGGAGAAAAATAATACCTAACATTATTGTTAATAAGTAAATAAAATAAAGAGAACATGTCAATGTAGAGAGGCAGAGTAAATCGCATGTTGCAATATTTTAGTTTCCCTCCACATTTCCATTTATTCAAATGTTTTTCTATATATAGGAAGAAAAAAAGAGAGAAAATAATAAGGAGGAAAACCCTGCCTGAATCTATTCTTCAATCCCTTGACTTGCTTCGACTCCACATCCAGCGACATGCCTCGCCACGGCTGGCCATGTCCACGGGCGACTCTCCCTCCGGCTCCGGCTCCGGCGGCCGCCCGCTCCTGACCGACAGCGATTGGGACGGATCCAGCCGGGAGGGCTCCCCCGACGCCGACGCCGACGCCGCCTCCCCATCGGGAGAGGCCTTGCGCACCGCCGCCGACGCCGGCTGGTGGCTGGGCGAGATCGAGCGCCAGCGTGTGCGCCTCGTGCGGGACTGGGTCCACATGGCCGCCCGCGAAGGCGGAGACGACCACCACCAGCCGCCGCCGTCAGCAGCCGGCCTCCGGATCCGCGGCCGCCAGGCACGCCTCGAGCTCGTCATGCGCCTCGCTGCCGACCGCCACGCCGAGCTCCAGCGCCTGGCCCTGCGCCGCCCCGTCTCCGGCTTCCCCCACCGCAACCGGATCCACGTGCGTGCCCCCTCCCCTCCCAACCCACGGTCCCATTAGCCAGCCAGCTTGAGATATAAGTAACCGATGATGGATTTTATCTTATTAGGCGCTGCTCCGGGGGAGGTTCCTGCGGAATGGCGGCCTGCCAGAGGAGGCCAGTAGACTGCCGTCGGTAGCCGCAAGGGAGCTCGGCCAGCTGCGGCAGCGCCACCCTGTCTCGGGTCTCAGGTTTGTTTCTCTACTTATGCTCAGTACTTAATGGATCGATAATAACTAGTAGGATTTTATTGGAATTCAATCAATTTATTATACCAGAGCGATTAATGGGGTCATTGTCAGGAGATTCTCTTCCTTTGGTTGGAGGAGGTCCTGTCCATCTTATCTTATACAAGAGCCCATGATTTGTTCTAGTAGTAGTTAGTACTGATGCTGATATTAGCTACAGCTTCTTCTTCTTCATTTGCACTACATGATGATATTCTCTCAATCAACATATAATGGTTGGAGTGATGATGATGTTCAAACGAATGATAAAGGTTCCAATAACTGAGCTGTTAGTCAGATTGCATTTTTAGATTTGTTTCATCAGTAGCATAGTTATTTCGAACATCTTAATCTTAACTAAGCGTGTACTTATTTCTCTCATAAGTGAAAGCTTGCAGCCTTACTAGAAGCAGTTGCAGACTTGCAGTTATAATGTACATGTGCAATGTTTTTACTGCAGCAACGACATCCTATATCGGGTTTGCGGTATGCTTATGCTTATACGGCATGAATACAGATAGCCTTTTCATTTTCTTGGAATCAAAGCGATTATTGGGCTAATGGGTCATTGTCAGTAGATTCTGGTCCTTTGGTTGGAGCAGGTTCATCTTATAGGCCGGGATCCCATGATTCTTGGTAGTTACTCCCTCCGGTCGTTATTAATTGACGCGAGAGTACAGCTGAAACAGTGCAACTTTACATACATATTGCGTTGATTAAATCGGACCAGAGGTAGTAGTATCGACGCTGATATTGCTACAATTCGATCATTTGCAATGCATGTGGTTCATGCAGTCTCAATCAACATATAGCGGTTGGATTAATGGTGATTATGTCATGTTACCCAGCTCAAAAAATTATATCATGTTCCGATGAATGATAAGGTCCCCTGTTTATAATGTTAAGTTGCACTTGCAGACCAAATTTACTCACAAAACATAAATTTCTTCCTGTTCCATGGGTAGCATAGTTCTTTTTTCCAAAATTTTAACCTGGTCGAGGTGTGTAATTATTCTCCATCAAGTGAAAGATTGCAATCTTAATAGAGAATTGTGACCAATGTGCCTTGCACGTAATAATAGCTCTGTTCTGGTAATTGTATATTGCAACTTTGTAAACGTAAGTATCAGAGTAAATTAATTCAATATATATAACTTGATAAAAGCATGTTCCTACCTTATTTTCATAATTCTGTACCATAGCACGGACATCTTACTAGGAAGCCATTGCAGTTATAATGTACTTCCCGAATTTTTTAATAATTAGAGAAGGGTTCTTTCCATTTCAGATTGGATAATCTGGTACGAGGTCAAGCAGCCAGCCTGTCGGGTTCATCTTCAGCTCAAACTGCTACCAATGACCATTCTGAATCAACACGTCCTGCTTCTGAAGATTCCCAGGACACACATCAACAGGCAAGCGAGAATGTTGATCTTCAGATAATTCAAGGTACAGCAACAGCATCAGATTATGGAAGTATTACTGAAGGCTTGTCGGAACCTCATAGTCAGGAGGAGAGTTGGCAGGAAGATCTTGAGGTGGATAGAGGACGAGACTGGGAACATTTTTCCCATGCTATTGCTACAGGGGAGGTATCCGGAAGAAATTGGCATGACAGCAGTTCGTCTGATGAGAGGACAGAGGTTGGAGATCACCAAAATGCGTCTCTTCTGGAAACAAGTGACGAGTCAACTAGTCTTGCTGAAGAGCAGCTTGCTGTTAACCATCTTCCTCAAGTGCTTGAAGAGCTTCATAGCAATAATCATCACCTTCAAGAACCGCGTGAAGAGTGGAACGAGGACAACGATCCTGCAGAAGAGTGGCAGAGCGATGACCATTTTCCACAAGTAAACGAAGTGTGGCATGAGGATAATGAGTCCAATGACACTGCACATAATTGGCACGATGATAATTCAGACCAACCAGCTGACCCGGAATCTTCGCGTATCAGAAGAGCTAACACATTCACCCCCGGTGACGACGATAACGTGTACAGCACGGAGCTAAGGGAGCTTCATAGCAGGTTTCAGTTTCTTCGTTACACACAAACAATTTATTACAGTATGTAGCCAAAATGCTGAAACGATATTCATTCCACAGGCGGAGTGTTTCTACTCTTCTCGATAGTGCTTTCCGTGAGAACCTAGACCGACTTATCCGTTCATACGTTGAACGACAAGGTCGTGGTCCCCTCTCTTTGCATCTGGAAGGAACGCATGCGGCGGCAGCCCTTGACCCTCCGGTGTTGCAAGGACAAGAGCAACAGCATGGAGATGACGAGGAGGAACAGGAACTTCGTGATGCTACTAATGTCAGGCCTCGTTTAGCTATCCCACCTCCACCTATGCCTCCTCGTCAACCGCTTTGGCATTCGGAGTTGCATCATAACAACTGGATCAGGCAGAACATACACCGTTCTGATATTGTGAGCATTTCTCTCACTGCGCCCAGTTTCAGTACTTTTTAGTCCTTTTGTTTTTTTGCATTAGTTTGGACCGGGAGTTACTAAACTGCTGCTTTTATGCTTTTTTACATTAACTTATTAAGTTGCCACATTCAACCCTTCCTTTTTATGTTCTTATCCAAGAGCTTGAGGTTAAAGGTGCCCTCAAAAGGATGAATGGAGGAAAGGCCCATGGCCCTGATGATGTCCCAATTGAGGTGTGGAGAGTCCTTGGAGACGTGGAAATAGTATGCCCGAAGAGTGGAGAAAAAGCATATTAGTACCTATCTTCAAGAGTAAAGGAGATATTCAAAGTTGTAATAACTGCCGAGGGATTAAGCCTATGAGCCATACTATGAAGCTTTGGGAGAGAATCATCGAGCATCGCTTGAGGAGAGTGACGAATGTCACTGGAAACCAATTTTTATGCTCGGGAGATCGACTATAGAGGCGATTTTCTTACTTCGCCAACTAATGGAGAGATATAGGGATCAAAAGGACCTACATATGGTCTTCATCGACTTGGAGAAGGCGCATGACAAGATATCAATGACAGTCATGTGGTGGGCGCTTGGGAAACACAAAGTTCCAACAAAGTACATTACCCTCGTCAAAGATATGTATAACCGTGTTGTGACTAGTGTTCGTGCAGGTTCTAGTGAGACCGATACCTTCCCAATCACAATAGGACGACATCAAGGGTTAGCCTTGAGCCCATACATGTTTTCCTTGGTGATGGATGATGTGACCAAGGATATAAAAGGAGATATTTCTTGGTGTATGCTCTTTGTTGATGATGTGGTGCTAGTAGATAAAACCAGGGCTGACGTATATCGAGGCAGACATTGGAGTCAAAGGGGGTTTAGACTTAGTAGGATCAAGACTGAGTACATGTGATGCGACTTTAGTGGTGTTGGTGGCAAAGACCGAGATGTCAGTTTACAAGGACAACTTGTACCTAAGAGGGACACCTTCTGATACTTGGGATCAATGTTGCAAAGCAATGGTGATATCGATGAGGATGTTTGCTACAGGATCAAGGCAGGGTGGATGAAGTGTCGGCAAGCATATGGTATCCTATGTGTAAAGAAGGTCCCACAAAAGTTAGAAGGTAAGTTCTATATGATGGGAGGCGATGCTATATGGGGCAGAATGTTGGCCCACTAAAAGACCACATCCAACAAATGAGTGTCGCGGAGATGCACATGCTACGATGGATGTGAGGCCATACAAGAAAGGAGCGGATTAGGAATGAGGTAATTTGCGAGAGGCTAGGGGTTCCACTGATCGACAAGAAGCTAGTCCAACACCGACTAAGGTGGTTTGGGCATATCCAGAAGTTCCAGATAACAACAGAATTCTAAAGAGCACGGAGGAGACTAGAAGGGGTAGAGGACGACCAAAGTTGATTTGGGCGGAGGCGGTAGAAAGAGACTTGAGGGATTGGAATGTACCTAAAGTCTTGGCTCTTGATAGGACTGCATGGAGATCAGCGATCCATGTGCCAAAACCTAACTTTACTCTTTTTCTTCCTTCTCCTTGTTTTGGTTGCCTTATAGTAGTATTTCTATTGGGTTTCATATCTAGTCTACTCCAACTTGGTTAGGAAAAAGGCTTTGATGTTGATGTTGTAGTTGGATTCACTGTAACTTTATAGGCTGTCACATTCACCCTTCTGTTTATGTTTTAATGAGATATTTTCCTAGGGTATTTCACTGCGGCTTGTATGTTCTGTTGGCTAAATAGCTAAAGGCTCATATTTATTGTTGTCCAGGAATGGGAGGCTATCACCGACCTAAGGGCTGACATGGCCAGACTCCAGCAAGGCATGGGCCACATGCAACGGATGCTTGAAGCCTGCATGGATATGCAGCTTGAGCTGCAGCGTTCTGTAAGGCAGGAGGTCTCCGCAGCCTTGAACCGCTTCATCGGGGAGCGAGGTTAGTAGCTCAGCATTCTACTTTTTTTTTCTATGGTGGTTCCTGTGCTAACTTAGAAAGCAAGATGTAGCCTCTTGGGCGAAACACCTCCGTTGTTAAATTTAACTTTGGTGTACCATTTACGTTCTGATGCTAATAGTGCTCTTGTACTTGTACGACTGTACCTTAAATGGCTTACTTGGTGTTCTCAGCAGAAAGCAGAGAAACCATAGATGACGGATCAAAATGGATTAATGTGAGGAAAGGCACCTGCTGCGTATGCTGTGATACTCCAATCGACTCTCTTTTGTACAGGTTTGTCAGTTGTATCTACTCTTATGATGAGTCTGTGAAAGCTGTTGAAAACCTCGATGATTATTTTCTCAGAAGTGGTGCTAACCATGATGATGTTTTGCAGATGCGGACACATGTGCACGTGCTCCAAGTGTGCGAACGAGCTGGTCCGGAGTGGTGGGAAGTGTCCGCTATGCCGCGCGCCTATAATCGAGGTGATCCGAGCTTACTTCATCATGTAGGTGTAGAATATACGACGAGGAGGAAAGGAAGAAGGATGGAAGCTTGGTGGCAGCAGCATGATAAGATATATAACCCATAATCCCCATATGATTGTTCGAGTTCTTTTGACACATTGGTTGGTTGGCTGGTGTGCGTGTGTATGTGTATACATCTTGTTCTCCCCAATGTGTTTTTTCCCAGGTGGAGTGTAATCGTGTAAGTATAAGTTTTGTTGGGTGGGTTTCACTAATTTCTGTATGAGTTTTCTGGTTCTTGCAAAGAAAGTTGGCCTGGCGAGATTGCTCCTCTGAAAAACATGCGTGTGACAATAGCGTCCCGGTTGTTCTGAAATGAGATTCATGTCAGGAAAGATTCATTGTTCAAACTCTATACCATTCAATAAGGTCTATATTACAATCCGACTTTTTTTAATTGAAGAGATGCTAAGGTGATCAAGGGTATATTTGGTTCAAAGAAATTTTATAGGCATTTTAGAGGATCTATTCATTCTTTTTTTCCTTGCTGAGTTTTGGAGATTGTATTAGTTTTTCTATGATCCTTACGTGCAATATAAAAGACAAATTTGCATCGAGTCGAAGTCAATGAACATATTCTTTGTTTGTGTGACCTATGTAACATGTGCTTAGTATTCCATAAATGTTGTAAGGTTTGTAGGATTTGAAATGCCAGGACATCTAAATCTTGTGTATTTTGATTTCTGCGAACCAAAGAGTCTCTAAGATGATTAATTTGAAATGATTTGCGATCGCCAGGCAGACAACTTTTGTATAGCTTGGTGGTATGAAATCAAACCCTTTAAGTTTTTTCTGGAGTGCCTTTTCATTAAGTAAGAGGGAAATTATCCAGTTTATAAGGAAAATTAGATGAAAATCGATACAAACACAACGCCGACATGTCTGGTTTATTACTCCTATGGGTGTGTTCGGTTTGGGAATTAGGTGGAATGGAATGGAACCATTCCATTCCACTGTCACGGAACCGTTCTATCCCTGTGTTCGGTTTGGACAAAAAAATTGTCACGGAACGGTTCCATCCCTGTGTTCGGTTTTGGAATGGGATGAGAATGGAATGGAATGGGTGAGATTAGTCACCCGATTAATTATTCTAAACTTGATTAATTATTTACTAAACTTGATTAGTACTGCTAAACTTGATTAATTATTGCTAAACTTGATTAATTAGCACGCAGATCGAGACATTCCACCTCGTCCGGCGATTTGCTCAGACGGGTGCGTTCCGCATCTGGACAGAATATTCCCTTTCGAGGAACGGTTCCATTCCATCGTATCCCTGAACCGAACACGAGAATGGCTCCGAGGAATGGAATGGTTCCATTCCATTCCACGTAATTCCCAAACCGAACACACCCTAAAGGAGCCTGGGCAACTCGGCCAGCCAAGGGGTTTGAACAGGGGATTTCATCTGATTCGTTCGTTGGTCGTGCCACAGTAAAAAAACTGCCCCGCTTTTCACTTCAACCGTTGGATCTGTGAAAATTTTCCTCACTTCGTAAGCTTCCGAAAGAGTCCATGACGCATGGGCCCAGCTACGTGCGGGGGCCAGGGGTGAGAGGCATCCAAGCCCGCTTGTTCGGTCGCTCTCCCCAATCCCTGCTCCTCCTCTCGTACCCCAATCCCGTCTCTCCTCCCAGGCTCCCAGGGGCGGCCTCTCTCCCCCACGCTAGCCCCATGTGGCCATGTGAGGCCGGAGAGGGCGGAGGCGAGCGAATGTAGCCGGATGGATGGTCACGACGGGGACGGCCGCGGTCGAGGAGGATGGCGGTGCACCTGCTTGAGAAGGTTGTCCACAGCCGGCTGGGGCTCGAGATCTCCTTCCCTGGCTCGTTTTCTGCTCCTCCCTTAATAGCTGCTGAACGAGGCAGAGAAGAGGTGCTCGCAGATCTCGCCAAAAAATCTGGTTGGCGTTCCCTTCTTCCTCCCTGGTGATTAGTCTCTCCACGTGTTTAGCATCTAGGTCTAATTTAGTGATTTGTTTTTTTCTAAGATCTGAGATGAATTAAGCATGGATCGACATGAGTTGGTGGATTTGTGCAGGTTTGATCTGCTCAAAGTAATTTCTTTTTTGAGAACGAGATTTTTTTCTTGATGCTTATGACATACCTTCTGTTCGAAAGAAGTCCAAATAACCCCCTAAGTACTAGCCTTGGGACGTTAAACCCCCTCAAGTTTAGATTGGGGCAATTAACCCCCCTAACTATAGAATACCGGGCAAATGACCCCCTCTGGCCAACGATGGCTGTTTTGGTGCCCGTGGACTAGCGGTTTTCCGTGGTCGTGATGGCGGTTTTCCGGCACATGGACGAGACGCGTTGTCCCGCGCCCGCCGAACCTCTCGTTGGCCGCTCTCGCACGATCCCTCCGCGGCAGCTGTTGAGACCATCGGACCCAGGCTGCTGTTGCTGTTGTATGCGGCAGGGAGCGGGCAAGGAGCAGACGGGCGCGCTCGGCGTCGCCCTGGAGCTGCTCGACTCGAGTGGGCGGCGGATGCTGGTGCTGCGTGCGCGCGCGTAGCGCAAGGTGCTAACCGACGTGGTGCTGTATTGAACCAAGAGAAGTAGGGCATGGCTCGACGGCCGGCTGGCTCGCGCGATGTGTGTGTGCATCAAGGGAACAAGGGAGCGACGATGCGCTGGTGGTAGCGTGGTGCTGCTCAGTGAAGTGATGGATCGATGTTAGCTTCCTGAATCGATGGATGCCTTGGCCAGCTGGTCTGGTGATGCAAAACCAAGACAAAGGATGCGGCAGGGAGCACGACGGGAAACAGAGAAGGTCAGCGGCGGTAGAAAACAATGGAGGATTAAGCCAGAGACGGCGACCCAAAACAGGAGGCGCGCCCGTGTGCTTAACATGCCGGAGTGGTCCGCAAATACGCGACGTGCTCGTGCCCAGTGCTTGTGTGGAACAATGTCGGACATGCGCGAGCTTGGCACAGCGGCCATGGCGCCATGGCATGCAAACTCGGGTCGGGACGGAGATGACGTTTCCGAGGCGAAGAAGAAGGGGAGATGGGCGGAACCGAGAAGGAGGCGGTAGCTCGCCGAGAGGTCGATGGCGAGCCGGCAGTGGCCGGAGTGGACGGAGACATCGGCGTGCTGACGGTGCGCCTAGCCGGCGCCCGGGAAGGAGACCTTGACGATGAAGACGATCCCGAGAGTCACAGACTCTGATCGTCAGCACGGACGGAGAGCTTGATGCGGCGCTCCCTTCCCCGTGATCGGATGGGGACAAGGACGACGGAGGCATCGGGTCTGCGAAGTTTTTCCGGCCATGCGCTCTTGGTGGTTTTGGTTCAGTGGTGACCGGTGGGAATCTGAGAGAGGAAAGTGGCAAAGGCCACCACACAGGTTGGACAAATGCAAGGCAACGAAAGAAAGCCACTCCTCCGGAGATTGAGGAAAGCTTGTTAGGAGCAAGTTTTTCCGGCGTGCGCGGCGCAGACGTCCAGGCCGGCGGCAAAACCACTGATCCGCACCAAAACAGCTACCAAAACAGCCTTAGGGGGTATTTTTCCTGGTATTTCATACTTAGGGGGGTTAAGTGCTCCAATCCAAACTTAGGGGGGTTTAACATCCCAAACCCAATAGTTAGGGGGTTATCTAGACTTCTTTCCCTTCTGTTCCCGGCGGTGTAAATCTGCAGGGACAATGAGATGAGGTTGGTTCTACAAGTAATGACATCTGCAGCTTTAGGTTTGGTTTTGCTATTTGAGTCCATATTTATTTAGTAAATTACATTGTATCAGTGATGTATGTGATCTTCGCAGGGAGCAATATTGATGTCTTTCTGCTCTAAAAGATTTAAAAGTGGCATTCCCTTTCGCAATATTGCTATTTCCCCTCTTTGCGCCTTTAGAAGTGGCATTCTCCGAGTCTTGCTATTTGTATTTGATCTATAAGGTTCTAGAGAATACTTGGTTCAATACTACATGCTGGACAAGATGATTTCCTTATAAGCTACAAGATTGCGTTGCTACTTGGTGGTTGTCATTCTTTTAACCTTTTCAGAGATAGAAGAAAGTGTGTTCTACAGTTCTACTTGCCACAATTAGTTTATATATATAATACTAGCCTTTGAAGACATGGGTTTTGGAAATATTTGAAGCGTACTACATGGTACAGTAGTAAGTAGAAAACATCTATAAATTCAGTAGCATGCACCCATGGAATTACTGGTGGACTTAATTTGTCTTTTGGCTCAGCCACTGAGGTCTTATGTCCTAAGTTTTTGTACTACATAGTATGGTTGTAAGCAGCAACCAACTATAAATCCAGTAATCATGCACTCACGGATTTACCGGTGGAATTTGCTTAATCTTAATGGAAAAATAGGGAACATTTGTTTCCGGTTCTTGAAAAAAAAGGCTATCTTTTTTGACTCAGTCACTCAGGCCTGATGTCCTAATTTTTTGTACTACATGGTACGGTAGTAATAAGTACCAAACAGTTATATATCCAGTAGTCATGCATCCACGGATTTACTGGTGAACATGATCTGTCATTTGAATCAGGTCTGATGTCCTAAGTTTTGCTGCAGGTGTTGCCTACACTTTGCGACCGTCGATCAAGGTTCTTAGCAAGCACTTCCTCTCAAATGCTTCCAAGCTACTGATTCCTCTTTATCCAATGCATACAAGATGAATTCTTTTAGTTTCCACTTGAATGATATGCCTCTTAGCCACCTCAATGTTCATTATTGTTTAACATAGCGATAAGGCTATCCAAACAAGTAATTCTACATCCTCTTTCTTAGTTAAAACTGAATCTTTATTAAGAAAGGAAATTATGTAATGTCTAGGCATAATTTGTACGCAGATGAATACTGCACATTATTATTGAGGTCAGTAAGTATGGGCATCCCTTGGCTCATCATTTCTTATATAGTATGTTTGTAATTCTTCTCAGCAAGCACTCATTTGCTTCATGCATATACACTATTGAGCATTGACCTATATTCTACTGCCTTAATTTGAGCTTGATTTTGAGTCATATCGGAGGATTTGACACAGTACTGCCCATCTTGACAAATACACATGCTAAAACATTCGGTGTGCTTTTGCACATATGCATCCCTGGAGTAAGCTCAGCATCAAGTCCTTTAGCTTGCATGCTCTATAGTATTTTAGTTCCATCGCAATAGTATGTGAATATTGACTCTGTATTCTGCTTACTAGGTACGGATGCACCTACTTGGTAGAGTCTGAATTTACTTTGATTGGAAGAGTTGCCCAGGATATCATTGGCGTGGCCTATACTGGATAATTACTGAGGCATGGTTCCAATTGCTAATCTAGCTGTTGTAGATGCTCAAATTAGGCATACACAGCCTGAGCTGGCTGCCGTTTTATCCTACAAATATCAGTTTCTTATACGTGTGACAACTAACAGCTTAAAAGTGAGATGGGCATCGTTCAATCACACTGTTGAAGCCTGCTATCCACCTGGATGAGGGCAAACTCTACCAGAGTTGTCAGTAACCTAGCACCTTCTATCGAGATGTTCTAATCCTGGCGGAAATAGTGTGCCTTATAATATGTAATTAGCAATATTGACCAAGTAACTTAAGTGCTAGGTGTTTGCTTTTGTATGCTTCTCCTTAGGTTAGTTGGTCTGTCTAAGAACTTCAAAATGGAAGACTCCAAATAGTGTGCGTGTATGTAACACTCCAGAAAGTCAAGTACATAGTATCTTCTATTATATGAAGCTGGTAATATTATCTAGGCATTTAAGAACCATATATTTTCATATATTGCTGGTGTTCTATTTGTATATGTTTTATATTGTTAAAGCTGCTAATATGAAGTCAGGTGATGGCAGTTCATGTTTGTTCACACTTGACAATCACAGAGATAAGTTAAGTATCTCTCGCTGGGGGTTGAAGTTACACCAGCGTTTCGAAATAGAGAAAAACATCACGAAACAGCTAAAAAAAGACTGAAAATTGATGTAAGATATACCACTTAGGTCCGTCTGTATATTTGTCTCGCCCATTTGAGCATTCTGAAATGACAACCGGACTACTTTTAAACCAACGTGACAGGATGGCCAGTATGATGCACGCATCAAGCCCATCAAGGTTCACAGGAGTCAAAATAAGGGATGTGATAGAGGCGTTAGGGTCGATCTAGGTTTTTGCACGCAGTCTTCTTCCTGGCTGACTGCTATTCCGCGCTCTTCTTCAGCAACAACCCGACGCTCTCAATTTAACCCGCATGCTCGAACCATTGGCTCAGATCCATTATAAATCTTCACCAACCATGGTCAAATGTACTTTATTACCATACCGATGATTATTTAGAAGGATATGTTGGTGGCAACCTTGTATACAAGTCTCTGGTTTGCCACAAAAACATAAACCCAAGAAAATCGACTTTACCTCGCTACTGGTCCCTGCTTTGAATGATTGATCTGCACCATGTCATAGGACGGTGCCTTTGAACATTAGCTAAATTTCCATGCGAGGATTGTTGTTATTGCCATTTTTGTATTGGAACTTCAGTATTGTGATGCTCACGTTTCTATTAGGTCGGAGATCTAAATTATTTGCCCCTTCCCAGTGTTTTTAAATTAATTAAAGAAAAAACGCTACTCCTTATGTACTTCTGATGAAAATAACGCTCCTTCTTAACCGATTACATCTTATGGTTTCAGTTTTGTCTCGCTTTTCCCTCTGCGCCGGGGCGCGTCGGGTCATCTAGTAAGGGAAACCCGACAAGAAAACCACAATAGCTAGCTCAACTGGGCGTGGAGCGTTGCCCGAAGGCACCAACACGACGGCAACATCGATCACTGCGACCGCCCGGTCCACGACCTTGAAGGAGAACGGCTAGGCCTTTCAAGCTTTTAAGTTTGACCGAGTAAAATGTATCATCATCTACAATGGTTAAACTATACTTGCTCGTATCTAAATTAATTGTCGCAAGTTTAGGTAAAACGTTGCGTAAAATTTAACTATTTCATTGAACCCGTGACAACTAATTTAGATCAGAGATAGTATCACATTTTTTTGTAGATTTAATAAAATCCGAAGAAATTTAACTTGGTAGAATGCTATTGATTTAGATTAAGTTGAAAGGCGTAGGGAACAACCAAGTGAGGCGATTTTGACAAAAAAATTCTTTTGGCAAAGAAAAACACAGACTGACCCTCTAGCCAAACTATTTCATTGGACTAACCCTTTTATGTGGCGCCCTTCGGAGCGGCGCCACACTTGTCTGTGTGGCGCCCATGCGAACGGCGCCACACATCTAGGCCGACGTGGCGTGGTCGATGCTGCGCGCCATTGACCAGCCGACGTGGCAGGACGTGTGGCACCCTTCCCATGGTGTGTGGTGCCGCTCCGAAGGGCGCCACACATCCACTTATGTCTGGCGGCCCGAGCCTCTCCGGCCCGACCACACCCCACTCCCCCACCAAAATCTTCTTCCTCCTCCGACCAGCCACCCCACCTCTATCCCCTACCCAAATCGCTCTCAAATTTTAGTGGATTTCGTTGGATTTGTCCGTGGAGATCATTCCTAACCCGTTCCTTAAGGTAATCTCCTCCGTTCCCCTTATTTTCATCTAATAAAATAATGGATTTGGTTGGATCTAGATGTGAAACCCTAGATGTGAAAACCTAACTTGATTTTCCAAGTGAAGTCAATTTTTTTGGAATCTTAGGGTTTGTTCAAGTAGGACAAGTGTTAGGGGTAGGTTGTATGGGTAGAAACCCTAGGTTGATTTGTTTTGACTATGGCTAACTATGTGCACATGTATGTATGTGTTGTTGACTTTGTACTAGGGATGTTCATGTTCATCATGTGAATAAGGATGCTTTTTTTGAACAAAAAATTAGAACCGGACCCGGAAGAGATTGACTTGGTATTTGACCGTAGCCCTAACTATGCCAAGGTGGTGGCTCAAGTGAGGATTGACTTGAATTGGAATGAGCCAAATGATGGTGTTGAGCTAGAGGGGAGACATAATGTGGGATTTGGAATGCACAATCATTGGAAGACAATGCGTATCAACTCCGAGCAATATTGGTCCGTTTACAAGGAGATGGCGGCTGAGTCACAAGACAAGTCTCTGGAGTTGTTTGCAACCAAGATAGTCGATGCTAATTTGCATATTGACATTAACCGGCGCTCCTCCCCCGTTGATGCTAGGATTCCACCACCCATGAGCCAAGAAGAAGCCACTGAATCCCCCATTACCCAAGATGCTGAAGGAGATATGCCCTAGAGGCAATAATAAAGTGGTTATTATTTATATCTTTATGTTTATGATAAATGTTTATATATCATGCTATAATTGTATTAACCGAAAAATTAGTACATGTGTGATATGTAGACAAACAAAGAGTCCCTAGTATGCCTCTTAACTAGCTTGTTGATTAATGGATGATTAGTTTCATAATCATGAACATTGGATGTTATTAATAACAAGGTTATATCATTGTATGAATGATGTAATGGACACACCCAATTAAGCGTAGCATAAGATCTCGTCATTAAGTTATTTGCTATAAGCTTTCGATACATAGTTACCTAGTCCTTATGACCATGAGATCATGTAAATCACTTATACCGGAAAGGTACTTTGATTACATCAAACGCCACCGCGTAAATGGGTGGTTATAAAGGTGGGATTAAGTATCCGGAAAGTATGAGTTGAGGCATATGGATCAACAGTGGGATTTTTCCATCCCGAT
>NC_061512.1:267447340-267524046 GCF_022539505.1 Lolium rigidum
CGGATTCAAGAGGAGCTACTACTTCCGCTGCCCGCTGGAACGGGGAGGTGGACGTCGTCTTCATCAACAACCGAACGTGTGACCGAGTACGGAGGTGCTGCCCGTTCGTGGCGCCGGAAGCGATCGTGATCAAGATCTTCTACGCGCTTTTGCAAGCGGCAAGTGAACGTCTACCGCAGCAACAAGAGCCTCATCTTGTAGGCTTTGGAATCTCTTCAAGGGTGAGACTCGATAACCCCCCCTCGTTGCTACCATCTTCTAGATTGCATCTTGGCTTGGATTGCGTGTTCGCGGTAGGAAATTTTTTGTTTTCTATGCAACGTTATCCTACAGATGCACCGTTGGAGAAGGAGTATGATGAGCATGACGATGGTGAGAGTGGTTTTGAGATGAATTACAACAATGTTGGTGATTTGGACGCATATTTGACGCAAGAGGACATGGACCACTCCATTCCTTATTCCCGATGTTATGCCTCGGACTCAGATAATGATGGTCCCGATGAAGAAGTTGGTGAGGATGGGTTGAAAGCTAAGGAAGCCGAAATAGCTGATGTAACATCCTAGGTTTACATGCAAGAAAAGGAGAGAACACTAGAGTGTACATTGCATTCGTGCATAGAAAAACCAGGGAATTTTCACGCTTTCAAATAAAACTTGTCATAGTAACTGAAGTTTCACTTGAATTGCTGGAATTGAAGTAGATCATCATGTCAAGCGCTATAAACATCAATGTGATCCTTGCTAAAACCCTGTTTTGGGTAGAGATGATTTGATCTATGGGTTAGATCAAATAGAATTAGCTTTACAATCACAACACTATAAGTGAGGATCAAATACAAGATAGTATAAAAGATTTCAACATGGTATTCCTTACAACAACACCTGAATGTTTACTCAACTATAACTAAGAAATTAGTCTTTACTTATATTTTCGATGTATTTTATTAAATCAATATTCCTACCATGATTCACTTGGTATATCTTCAACTACAATATTGAACTCATGTCAAGGACATTCACATTAATTTCTTATCAAACCTTGACTATTCCAATCTTGTTTATCCACACCTTCGTCGTGCCGCACATCTGCTTCTCTCTCTCCACCATTGTTGTTGCTCAAGCTCCTTGCGCTCCTGCTTCCCTTCGTCCTACTTCTCCGCTAAAGCTTCCCCATGGCTCCTCCACGCACAAAGATGCTGAAGAACCAGGCTCCATGCACCGATACACCCGCGGAGAAAGCGCAGGTTTCTGGATGGGAACGATCCAAGCTCACCAATCAGGACAAGAAGATGCTAAAGAAGCTTGGCCTGCTGAAGAAGCAGGAGTCCCTAAGGTTTCCTGGCGATGAAAGCTTCCCGCATCACCCTATCGGATTCCGGGTAACATTCATTGACTTTCTCATTCACGGTCTTTCCACTCCTATCCATGAGTTTTTCCGTGATCTCTTGTTCATCTACGGGATTCAGCTGCATCAGCTGACCCCGAATTCTCTCCTCCATATTTCCATTTTTATTACCCTTTGCGAGTGTTTCCTCGGCATCCATCCTCATTGGAGCTTGTGGAACTACATCGCAACAACTCTAGGAACATCGTCTACAATGTAGGTGGCATTTGCATCTGCGTCCGTCCCGACGTTGATTATTTCGACGTGAAATTCCTCGACGCTGTCCAAGGTTGGTGCAAGAAGTGGTTATATATCGAGGACGAGTATACCCCTCCCAGGAGTATGGTATCGCGCCGTTTGATGGTGCCGAGGAAATTCAGAGGTGCGGATCTTGGGACACAGAAGCCACTGCTGAAGAAAAGGCAGCCACTAATGCTCTGATGACCTGCATCCACCAACTGCAAAAAACCGACGGAGAAGAACCCTCGGGTGTACAAATAACCGCCTATTTCCTTAGAATCCGGGTGCAGCCACTGCAGGCTCGCAAAAACCCCCTCTGGATGTACTCAGGAGCCAAAGATGTCGACCATTTGTCCAAGGATCTTTCTGTGAAGGACTTGGAGAGGCTTATCCGACATTTTACCTCTCTGAGAAAAAAACATGAAGTTCCCTCATCTTGCCGCGTGGAGCCATATAGTGCTTCCCACGCTCTCCCCGAAGTAAGCGTTTCTTTGAAGTAAACTTCTCCATTTTTTATCGACTGCATCTGTTTTTTGTCGTGTTCCCATCTTTCTTGTCTTTGCATTGCATTTTGCAGAACCATCGAACTCTCTCTTCTCTTCCCCCACTACCTGAAGGTGGAGAGGTAGACAGTAGAATCGTTGTCACTGATGATTCACAAGAAACCTCTCTTCCTGAGAGTGAAACCACGGGATCCCAGAAATCCGCGGGTTCCTCTGAAAGTGAAACCAGATCAAAACAACAATCTGATTCTGTTCACTCCGTCTCTCCTCCGCTTGCCACTTCTCCTGGGCGCAAGAGGAAGAGAAATGGTATTGAATATTCCGGCGCCTCCAAGCCTACTATCGTCGTGGTGAACAGACAGATGCCATGGGATGGCTTATCTTGGGGCCTGATGACCCACAAGTATAGGGGGTGTATCGTAGTATCTTCGATAAGTAAGAATGTCGATCCCAACGAGGAGCAGAAGGTTTTGACAAGCAGTTTCGATGAAGGATTCACTGTAAATGCTCACGGACAAGTATTCGGGGGGTTTGATGTAACGGATGAATAAAGTACGAGTAAGTAAAGTGCGAGAGTAATAATTGCAGCGAGTGGCCCAATCCTTTTTAGCACAAAGGACAAGCCGGTTTGTTTACTTATAATAACCAAACGTTCTCGAGGACACACGGGATTTTAGTCTAGTGCTTTCGCTACATACGGCTAATTAATCTTCATTGTTTTGATAAGTGTTGTGTGGGTGAACCTATGCTAATGTACCGCCCTTCCTAGGACTAATACATACTTGTGATTATACCCCTTGCAAGCATCCGCAACTACAAGAAAGTAATTAAGATAAATCTAACCACAGACCTTAAACTCTAAGATCCTTCTATCCCTCCCGCATCGATATACCAACGAGGGCTCGGGTTTCGTCACTCCGGCAACCCCGCAATTGGCAAACGAGTACAAGATGCATTCCCCTAGGCCCATAAAGGTGAAGTGTCGTGTAGTCGACGTTCACACGACACCACTAGAAGAATAACACCACAACTTAAATATCATAACATTGAATATTACTCAACCATACTTCACTACTAACATTTAGACTTCACCCATGTCCTCAAGAACTAAACGAACTACTCACGAGACATCATATGGAACATGATCAGAGGTGATATGATGATGAATAACAATCTGAACATAAACCTTGGTTCAATAGTTCCACTCAATAGCATCAATAACAAGTAGAAATCAACACAGGGAGAGTTTCCCCTATCAAACAATCAAGATCAAACCCAAATTATTACAGCGGTGACGAGGTGCAGCGGTGGAGATGGCGGTGATGATGATGATGATGATGGAGATGATGATGGAGATGATGTCCAGCTCGATGACGGTGACGATGGCGTCGATTTCCCCCTCCGGGAGGGAATTTCCCCGGCGGATTTCAGCCTGCCGGAGAGCTCTTTTCTCTCTGGTGTTCTCCGCCCCGCAGAGGCGGCTGTGGCTCTTCGCGATGTACCCCTGGAGCTTAGGTTTTCGGGACGAAGGCGTATGCGAAGAAAAGGAGGCGAGAGGGGGTTGTGGGCCCCCTCCTCACAAGGCGGCGTGGCCAGGCCTTGGGCCGCGCCGGCCTATGGGGTGGGCCCACCTCGGGTCCCCTCGGCTCCCCCTTCTGGCTCCCTTCGTCTTCTGGAAAAATAGGATTTTTCATATAATTTCCGTCAACCGTTGATCTTCCGAAATATTGCATTCCGACGGCGCTTTTTCCAGCAGAATCCTGACTCCGGTGCGCGATCCTCCAATAATCATGAAACATGCAAAATAGATGAAATAACATAAGTATTATCTCCAAATATGAAATATATCAATGAATAACAGCAAATTATGATATAAAATAGTGATGCAAATTGGACGTATCAACTCCCCCAAGCTTAGACTTCGCTTGTCCCCAAGCGAAACTGAACTCGGTAAACAGGACCACATGTTTATGGAGTGAAGAGTCGATAAATCAAATACGGACAAGAAGCATCATATTCATTCACACAAGACATTCTAGTGAACAACTTCCTCATATAACTCAACTTGAAACAAGTATAAGGTAATCACAAATAAAGGTGCATAAGAAATCATAGTTGGTGATGGCAAACTTCGTTCTTGGTCGGGGAACAATTAACGGAGTTATTCTTATCTATCGAGCAGCGCTCTCATGTTAAATTTTATATGGCTCATCTTGCATACTCAATCATAATGATCATTGATAACTTTCAAAGCTATATTCATTTAGATAAAACTTGTACTAAACAAGGAAGAGTAAAAGACATGATGAAGCAAATCACAATATAATGGTTTGATCACAACAACTCAAATGCTTGCTTGAGATGGAGGGAAATAGGTTTACTGACTCAACATAAAGTAAAAGACAGGCCCTTCGCAGAGGGAAGCAGGGATTAAATCATGTGCTAGAGCTTTTTCAGTTTTGAAATCATATAAAGAGAATAAAAGTAATATTTTGAGAGGTGTTTGTTGTTGTCAACGACTGGTAGCGGGTACTCTAACCCCCTTGCCAGACAAACTCTCGAAGAGCGGCTCCCATTAAGGCATTTTCATTTTGGGTGGCACCCCTTCCAACCTTACTTTCACAAACCATGGCTAACCGAATCCTCGGGTGCCTGCCAACAATCTCATACCATGAAGGAGTGCCTTTTTATTTTAGTTTTATTTAGATGACACTCCTCCCAACCTTTGCTTTCTCAAGCCATGGCTAACCGAATCCTCGGGTGCCGTCCAACAATCACATACCATGGAGGAGTGTCTATTTGTAGTATCATGAAAGTTAATTAATCGAGTCGGGAACCCCATTGCCGACTCTTTTTGCAAAATTATTGGATAAGTGGATGAAGCCACTAGTCCATTGGTGAAAGTTGCCCAACAAGATTGAAAGATAAAACACCACATACTTCCTCATGAGCCATAAAACATTGACACAAATAAGAAGTAATAATTTTTGAATTGTTTAAAGGTAGCACATGAAGTATTTACTTGGAATGGCAGGGAAATACCACATAGTAGGTAGTTATGGTGGACACTGATGGCATAGGTTCGGTTTAAGGGTTTGGATGCACGAGAAGTATTCCCTCTCGGTACAGGTCTTTAGCTAGCAAGGTTAATTAGCAAGCATAAGAGTTGAGGGAAACAAACAAATCTACATGTGATAGAAACAATCATGCATCTTACTTGTAAGCACAAACAATTTTAATCTTCAGAATACTAAGCTAGGCACTAACAAGAAAGATAATAATATATCTAAATGTATTTCCTCTTCTCTATTTAAGACTCAAGTGTCATTGCTACTGACCAATGCTAAGTTTGCCAAAACCAAATAGATTTACTCAATGATCCCAAAGTGGTACCAATACTAAAATCAAGATCAATCATATAATAGAAATTGCAAACTAAAATAAGGTGTGCAATATGTAAATGATAAGACTTCTCATTAATATTTCATAACGATAACTCACACCAAGGGATACATAGACAACCAACTAAAGGAGAGATACTTCCACACTGCAACTCATCTTATATGATAACTTCCCTACTCATGATATGACACTACTTGATAGTAAAAAGTAAAAGGTAGTGATGATGTGATACCGCGGCACTCCCCCAAGCTTGGAACAAACCAAGGGGATGCCAATACCGATGATGAATTACTCCTTTGGCGGTGGTGGCGATGAATTCCCATCATCAGACTTCCAAGGGAGAGGCTCTCCATCAACAAACGACATCTTGGTCTCGGGAATCCTGAAACTAGCAGCATGGCTTATGTGTTTAAACCTGTTTTCATACTCACGGTTCGATTCCGAACGTCATAGAGTTGAGCTTGGAGTTTGTTAGTGGTGTCGTGAAGTGAGAGGATGTCGCCCCATAGCTTTGCGGTTTCCTTCTCGTGTTCAGCAATGAGTTCAGACACAATCTTGTGGAAGATATCCACCTCACGCTCAGCCATCTTCTTGTAGTTGAAGACCTCTTGTTCTAGCTTCTCCATCCTGTCTTCCAAGCTTCCTTCTCCTTTAGGACCCTGGACATCTTTGATCTGCAGCTCCCCATCAACGAGCAGCAACTCCTTGGGATGCATCCTCAGCTTGTTCATGTACAAGTTGTCAAAGTCCTTGCAGGAGCTGTCCTTCGGAGTTTCTGACGAAGACATGATACCTCTAGATCCGAAGCAAATCCTGGCAGAAACAACTCGAAACAAAACGCGTCGAGAAAACGATATACGGACCTCCGGGGGTCCGGGGGATTATATAGCAGGAATTTTTATGTCATAAGGAAAGTACCGAGTCGAACCGGAGTCGGAAAGGGGCGACGAGGCGGCCAGCTCATAGGGCGGCGCGGGCCAAGGCCTGGCCGCGCCGGCCTATGGGGGCACGCCCTCGTGCGTCTCCTCCACTCCGTTTCGATCTCGTAATTTTTCATATTTTCCAAAAACAGCAAAAACATTGTTCGGAAAGTAAATCGCGAACTTTTTATTAGCTGTACTTGTTACCTATTCAAAGTCGAGTTACGGCGGATCTGTCAATTTGACCTTTGATGAAAGCCTCCGGTGTTTCCACTCGAATAACATCAACATCTACATTATAAGAATCACCTGAGATATAATGCTTGAGTCTTTGTCCATTCACCACTTGCGTGGCATTGCCTTGGAGAGAACTAATTTTAATTGCTCCTGAACGATACACCTCCTCAACAACATATGGTCCTTCCCATTTCGAGAGTAATTTCCCTGCAAAGAATTTGAGACGAGACCGATACAATAGGACTTTATCCCCAATATTAAACTCTCTTTTGATAATCCTTCTATCATGCCATTTCTTAACTTTTTCTTTAAAGAGTTTAGCATTTTCATAAGCTTCACTTCTCCATTCATCTAGAGAACTTAATTGCAGCAACAAGTATATGAGTGTTACCTTCTGAAGAGGGAAAAGGTCCCATGAAGTCAAATCCCCAACAATCAAACGGTTCAATAACAAGAGTATAATTCATAGGCATTTCATTGCGTCTGGAGATATTACCAACCCTTTGACATTCATATCACAAGATAAAATAAACTTCCTTGCATCTTTGAAGAGAGTTGGCCAATAGAAACCTGATTGCAGAACCTTTTGCGCGGTTCTATCTCCGGCGTGATGTCCTTCATAAGCACTACCATGACATTTACTCAATATCTCTTGTTGCTCATATTCGGGAACATATCTTCGCAGAATACCATCCACTCCTTCTTTATATAAGTGTGGGTCATCCCAAAAATAATGCCTCAAGTCATAAAAGAATTTCCTCCTTTGCTTGAGCTGAAAAGGTTGGAGGCAAGTACTTGGAAACAATAAAGTTAGCATAATCAGCATACCAAGGATCTGTCTCACGAGCTCACCTTTATTACAGCCAATTGTTCATTTGGAAAACTATCATTAACGAGGAACAGGATCATAAGCAATATTTTCCAATCTAGACAAATTATCAGCAACAGGATTATCGAGCACCTTTCCTATCTACAATATGTAAATCAAATTCTTGCAACGAAGTACCCATCTAATAAGCCTTGGCTTAGCATCTTTCTTTTGCATAAGGTATCCGATTGCAGCATGATCAGTATGAATAGTAACTTTTGAATCAACGATATAAGATCTAAACTTATCACAAGCAAAGACTACGGCTAACAATTCTTTTTCGGTAGTAGCATAATTTCTTTGAGCAGCATCAAGAGTTTTACTAGCATAATGAATAACATTCAGTTTTTTATCTACTCGCTGTCCAAGAACAGCGCCTACAGCAAAATCACTAGCATCACACATAATTTCAAATGGTAAGTTCCAATCAGGAGGTTCAACTATAGGGGCAGTTGTTAAGGCTTTCTTTAGAGTTTCAAAAGCTTCCTTACAATCATCATCAAAAACAAAAGGTACATCTTTTTAAAGAAGATTAGTAAGAGGCTTTGAAATCTTGGAGAAGTCTTTAATAAACCTCCTATAAAACCCGAGCATGACCAAGAACACTACGAATACCTTTAACATCCCTAGGATAGGGCATCTTCTCAATGGCTTCAACTTTAGCTCTATCAACTTCAATACCTCTCTCGGAAATTTTATGTCCCAATACAATTCCTTCATTAACCATAAAGTGACATTTCTCCCAATTAAGAACAAGGTTAGTTTCTTCACATCTCTGCAAAACTTTATCAAGGTTCCGCAAGCAATTATCAAAAGAATTTCCATAGACGGAAAAATCGTCCATGAATACCTCTACAATACTCTCACAGGGACAAGTAAAAATAGCAGACATGCATCTTTGAAAAGTAGCAGGAGCATTACATAAACCAAAAGGCATACGCCTATAAGCATAAGTTCCATAGGGACAAGTGAAAGTGGTTTTCTCTTGATCTTTAGTTTTAACAGCAATTTGTGAAAACCAGAATAACCATCAAGAAAGCAAAAATGAGTATTTTTAGATAACCTTTCTAACATTTGATCAATAAAAGGCAAAGGGTAATGATCTTTCTTAGTAACCTTATTAACTTAATCAATGCACATTCTATACCCTACAACTACTCTTTGAGGTATGAGCTCATCATTATCATTAGGCACAACAGTCATTCCTCCTTTCTTAGGAACACAATGCACAAGACTAACCCATCTACTATCAGCAATAGGATATATAATACCAGCTTCAAGGAGTCTTAATAGCTCATTTCTTACCACATCCTTCATCTTAGGAATTAGACGACGCTGAGGTTCAACAAC
The DNA here is from genome assembly GCF_022539505.1 of Lolium rigidum. Classification (NCBI taxonomy): domain Eukaryota; kingdom Viridiplantae; phylum Streptophyta; class Magnoliopsida; order Poales; family Poaceae; genus Lolium; species Lolium rigidum. The sequence goes on from NC_061512.1 coordinate 267,456,247, forward strand.
AGGCTTCGCATCATCTTCCATATTAATGGCGTGTTGGCAAATAGAGGGAGAAATCCCCTTCAAGTCATCAAGAGTGTAGCCAATAGCACCTCGGTGTTTCTTCAGTATTTCCAATAACCTTTCTTCTTCAAACTCTGAAAGCTTAGAACTAATAATAACAGGATATATTTTATTATCATCAATATGAGCATATTTAAGATTATCAGGCAATGGTTTTAAATCAAAGACATGATCTTCCTTTGGTGGTGGTGTTGTACCCAGATCTTCCACCGGTAAATCATGCTTAAGAATAGGTTGACGAAGGAAAATTTCATCAAGCTCATCTCTTTCTTCCCTAAAAACTTCACTCTCACTATTCTCCAAATGTTGCTGCAAAGGATTACTAGGAGCAAGAGCAATAGATGCACACTGTTCAACTTTAAAATCACTATTAGGCGAATCAATTTTATAAGGAGTTTTGGTAAATTTAGAGAAGTTAAACTCATAAGATTCACCAGAAAATTTAGTCAAATTTTTCTCTTTCTTGCAATCTATAATAGCTCCACAAGTATTTAGAAAAGGTCTACCAAAAATGATAGGACAATATTTACTAGCAGCAGAACCAAGTACCAAAAAGTCAGCAGGATATTTAATCTTACCACATAGAACTTCCACATCTCGAACAATACCAATTGGAGAGATAGTTTCTCTATTAGCCAGCCGAATAACCACATCAATATCTTCAAGTTCACAAGAACCAATTTCGTGCATAATCTCCGTGTAAAGCTCATAAGGAATAGCACTAATACTTGCACCAATATCACATAAACCATAATAACAATGATCACCAATTCTAATAGATAGCATAGGAACACTAGCTTGCTTGGACTTATTAGGATGTGAAACAATATTAGAGGCATCTTCATAGAAAATAATATGACCATCCTCCACATTTTCAGTCACAAGATCTTTAATAATTGCAACAGCAGGTTCAACTTTTATTTGTTCTTCAGGTTCTATAGGTTTCTTTTCACTTTTATGAACCGCACTATTTATAACAGAGTACTCCTTCATTTTAGCAGGGAAAGGAGTTTTTTCAATATAAGCTTCAGGAATAACATGATCAACAGTTTCCACTACAACACATTTATTTATAGATGAATCAATTTTATCTTTATACGGTTCATGATACCTATCAAAGTTCTTCTTAGGAAATTCATAATGAGAAGCAAAAGCTTTATAAAGATTTGCAGCAACTTGAGAATCAAGACCATAAGTAGCACTCATATTACGAAATTTATCAGTATCCATAAAAGCTTCAATGGATTTATAATCATAATTTATACCTGATTCTCTATCCTTGTCGTTCTCCTATCCTTCAGTATTTTCTTGGATCCGATTAAGAAGGTCCCTTTTAAACTCTTCCTTGTTGCGTGTAAATGATCCAGAACAAGAAGTATCCAGCAAGGTATTGTCTTGAAAAGAAAGTCTTGCATAGAAATTATCAATAATAATATTACCAAGAAGCTCATGAATGGGGCATTTGAGCATTAAAGACTTCAATCTCCCCCACGCTTGGGCAATACTCTCTCCTTCATGAGGCCAAACATTATATATGCGATTCCGATCTTTGTGAATCTCACTTGGAGGATAGAACTTAGAATAAAACCGGGGCACAATATCATTCCATTCAAGAGAATCCCCATTATCCAGTAATTTATACCAATGCGCCGCTTTACCAGACAGCGATATAGAGAATAGTTTCTTCCTCACTTCATCCATAGCAATACCTGCACACTTGAATAAACTGCATAATTCATGTAAGAACAGTAAATGATCTCCAGGGTGGACAGTTCCATCCCCTGTATAACGGTTATCCACTACACGTTCAATAATTTTCATAGGTATTTTGTATGGTATTTCTTCCTTACCCGGCGCTTCATCCACTACCTTTGCAGTAGTAGTAGATTTCCCAAATAAACACTCAAGAGAAGATCTCTCCATAATGAATATAGCAGCGAGGCAGAAATAAAATCAGCACAAACAGTAGAAATTTCCCTTACCAATTCCACTTACCAATAGCGCTTCACTCCCCGGCAACGGCGCTCGAAAATAGTCTTGATGACCCACAAGTATAGGGGTGTATCGTAGTATCTTCGATAAGTAAGAATGTCGATCCCAACAAGGAGCAGAAGGTGTTGACAAGCAGTTTCGATGAAGGATTCACTGTAAATGCTCACAGACAAGTATTCAGGGGGTTTGATGTAACAGATGAATAAAGTACGAGTAAGTAAAGTGCGAGAGTAATAATTGCAGCGAGTGGCCCAATCCTTTTTAGCACAAAGGACAAGCCGGTTTGTTTACTTATAATAACCAAACGTTCTCGAGGACACACGGGATTTTAGTCTAGTGCTTTCGCTACATACGGCTAATTAATCTTCATTGTTTTGATAAGTGTTGTGTGGGTGAACCTATGCTAATGTACCGCCCTTCCTAGGACTAATACATACTTGTGATTATACCCCTTGCAAGCATGCGCAACTACAAGAAAGTAATTAAGATAAATCTAACCACAGCCTTAAACTCTGAGATCCTGCTATCCCTCCTGCATCGATATACCAACGGGGGCTCAGGTTTCTGTCACTCCGGCAACCCTGCAATTGGCAAACGATTACAAGATGCATTCCCCTAGGCCCATAAAGGTGAAGTGTCGTGTAGTCGATGTTCACACGACACCACTAGAAGAATAACACCACAACTTAAATATCATAACATTAAATATTACTCAACCATACTTCACTACTAACATTTAGACTTCACCCATGTCCTCAAGAACTAAACGAACTACTCACGAGACACATATGGAACATGATCAGAGGTGATATGATGATGAATAACAATCTGAACATAAACCTTGGTTCAATAGTTCCACTCAATAGCATCAATAACAAGTAGAAATCAACACCGGGAGAGTTTCCCCTATCAAACAATCAAGATCAAACCCAAATTGTTACAGCGGTGACGAGGTGCAGCGGTGGAGATGGCGGTGATGATGGAGATGATGATGGAGATGATGTCCAGCTCGATGACGGTGACGATGGCGTCGATTTCCCCCTCCGGGAGGGAATTTCCCCGGCGGATTTCAGCCTGCCGGAGAGCTCTTTTCTCTCTGGTGTTCTCCGCCCCGCAGAGGCGGCTGTGGCTCTTCGTGATGTACCCCTGGAGCTTAGGTTTTCGGGACGAAGGCGTACGCGAAGAAAAGGAGGCGAGAGGGGGCTGTGGGCCCCCTCCTCACAGGGCGGCGCGGCCAGGCCTTGGACCGCGCCGGCCTATGGGGTGGGCCCACCTCGGGTCCCCTCGGCTCCCCCTTCTGGCTCCCTTCGTCTTCCGGAAAAATAGGATTTTTCATATAATTTCCGTCAACCGTTGATCTTCCGAAATATTGCATTCCGACGGTGCTTTTTCCAGCGAGAATCCGACTCCGGTGCGCGATCCTCCAATAATCATGAAACATGCGAAATAGATGAAATAACATAAGTATTATCTCCAAATATGAAATATATCAATGAATAACAGCAAATTATGATATAAAATAGTGATACAAATTGGACGTATCAGGGCCGAATGGACGCTAGAGGATTCGGGGGAGGGTTTTTGGTATGGATGGAGAGGTTTCCGGATGGATTCCTCAAGAACTTGGCCTTGGCCGAAGGTAGAAGATGATGAACTCAAGAACAAGGACAACATTGGATCTCTCTATTTCTCGTTCATAAGAGCTTACAGGTTTCTGTGTACAGCGTAACACACTGGTTGTACATACCCGCGATGGGGTGTGCCCCCTCTCCTTATATAGGGGAGAGGGTGGCTTACAGGGGAAGAAACCCTAAGAAACCCTAATGGGATCTTTGACTGGACAAACTACTTTACAAAGCTACTTTAGCTACCGGTGATGCCGGTACGCCTTTAATCAGAAGATGTGACATCCTCCGGCACCTTTTATGTCATCCTTTGCCTTTGGCGTCACAGCTTCGATTAAAGCTGAAGTGCTTCGCTCATCTTTGTCTTCTAGCTCTGGAGAGCATCTTTGACCAGCCTTGCCGACGTGCTACAGTGTAGCCTATTCCGGTAGTTCCGGTATGTTCTTTGCTAGTTTCGGTATCCCCCTCCTGGGATACCGGCATGATTCTCTGAATCAACCTTTGTTAGCCGGAATAACACTTAAAATGGTACTTTGATGGCTAAAACCATCCGGTTTTGGCATGCCTTTGGCCTACCGGGGGTCATCCCCCCGACATTAGTCCCCGAAGCTGGAATAGTCTGGTGGATCCTATCCAACAGACCATGCCAGGTTCTTTTCTCAAGGTACCGGTTTAACCCTTCCGGAATCTGGATCGAACTCTTTGGCGTTTCTGCGGAACTTATGTCTTTGTACCGATTTTCTCCGGTATCTCTGTCATTAAGCCTCTCCTCGACGAAGTCGAGAATATCTCGGGTACCGTGCCTGTCAGTGACATGCGCACTATGCCTGGCGCGCGACAGTGTCAGTGGTCACTTCGGTTCGTCTTCTGCGCCAGCATTTATGTCGTCGCACCGGATCCGTGCTGCTGTTCCGGATCCGTGTGACCTCCCTGTGTTCTCGTATTTTTGGCGCGTGTATCCGCATGCCACGTGGCGGCCCACAAACTGAACCGCCGTGGCCCAGCGGTTGCCGGCCCACTTCTCCTTCTCCCTATTTAACTGCGGTGCGGTTCCACTCCATCTCCGCACTCGCCCCCTTTCCTGCGCACAGAGGTCATCGCCCCCTTGTGCACCCGTCGCCGCCGGTCGCCGCCAGAGCACTGCCCCCGACGAACCAGCGCCGCTGCTCCGCTGCGTTGAAGGTCTCCGCTGCGCAGAGAGCCTCCGACGCTCCTTCGCCGCCACTGGCTCGAGCTTTCTTCGGCGGCTTCCGCCCCTCTTCGTCGCCGACCTTCGTCTACGACTGCGAGCCCGCTGCGCCTCCGGCGACCTTCTTCCTTGCATCTCCCGCTGCCTCAGGTGAGCCCCAATGCCCATATGCCCTCTTCTCTTTTGCTTTCTAGTTCTTTGGCCGGTAGCGTATTTACCTCTTCCTTTTCTTTTGCTTTTTCTCTTACTCGTAGATCTCCGTGCAAGGCTAGACTTTGGGGAATCGGTTTTTAGGTAGAGTCCGGCATCTTTCAACTTGCATGTCTAGCGAAGACTATCTTTCCGAATCAGCCTCCAGCAGCCATCAAAACGAAACTTCCGACGGGCTCTCGGCCGAACTAGCCCGGATGGAAGCCTCGTCATCTGCTCCAGCGGCCGGCTCCGGCAGAGGTCAAGAAGCTAGCAGCTCCGGCCGAGGTTCCGGAGTGGATCTATCCGGCATCATCCGCATGGCCTGGAAAGGCTCAGACGTGGTGCAGCAGGATATTGATTGGTTGTACCGCTCCCGGAGGATACCGGCACAAGTTTCATGCCGGATTCCACGCGACGAGGTGGAACCTGATCCTGAACCTGGGGAGTTCATTGTTTTTGTTTCTCACTTCGAACGCGGCTTCGACCTTCCGGCCTCTGACTTTTTTCGTGAATTTCTCGACTTCTACAAACTTCAACCCCACCATCTTCCTGGCAACGCCATCTTCTATCTTTCTTGCTACGTTTCTTTCATGGAGGCCTACATTGGCCTCCTTCCCACAAAAGAAGCATTTGCCCGCTTCTTCAACCTTCGGATCAACTCGGTCCAAGGTAGAGACATCCCTAAGCCCAAGCCTCCGGTGCGATGCGGCTCTTGCATCGTGGGTTCCCGCCAGGGGAGCCCCTTCTTCAAGTTTTCCGGCTTGGATTCCTGCAGTACTTGGCATGAGACTTTTTTCTATGTGAGGAACAAAGGTTCCTCAGATTTCATTAACCTGTCGGCCTACAATCCGGCGACTCCAATGAGGGCGAACTAGGGGTTCAATCCGGGAACCGATCATATCGAAACCAACCGGGTCGTTCGCTTCCTCGAGAAGCTCAAGAAGGAGACGAAAATCTGCTCTGACGACATCATCCGCGTGTTTATCTCACGCTGGGTGCTTCCCCTTCAACGCCGAGCTCACAAGATGAGCCAGATGATCGGCCCCCGTGATCCTACCAAGATCACCGGCTTGCCCTGAGCAAAGAGGACATAGCGCTCATGGCCAGGCAAATTTGTAACACGGACATGCCTCTAGATTGGGAGTGGGGCTTTCTTCCTCTTTGTGCCAAGAATCCCCCAACTGCCGAAGTAAGAACTTAAGTAATCCGGATTGTACCTCCGGTATACTTTTGATGTGAAGCTCACTGTCTTTTTCTTCTTCAGGCCCGTGATCGGTTTCCTCGCATTGACGCTGAAGCTCGAGCCCCTTGCGAGAGGCGTTACTTGGACGAAGTAGATCCGGACCCTTACGTGGTCTGGACCAAGAACAAGATGGGCCGCACCCATACTCCTCGCCCCGGTAATTTTTCTGGCAAGGACTCCGTTTCGGATGATGAGGTTTCCGTACTTGAGGTATTTTACTCTTTCGCTTTCTCATGTATCACCTTTCTGTAGATGCTCCCTCAGCCAGCGCCAACCCACAGGTTGTGGAGCGCGCTGTGCCGATACAAGCCGAGGTGGGCCACGAGTTTCTTGAGAAGCTCACCTCGCAAGGCCGCAAGAAGAAGGCGCCCACGCCCGAGGCCGGTTCCAGCGAGGCTCCTCCCGCCAAGCACTCCCGGCAGGAAGTCATCGGCGGGAGAAAGGTCTCCACCAAGCACTACCGGAAACGGGAGATGCCGGTGGCTACCGAGTAAGTTTCCGATTTCACTTTCTATTTTTCTCTTGACTCTTTGTTTTCTGATTCTCTCTTTCCGGTTGCCTTTTCTGAACTTGTTCCCTTTCTATCTTTTCAGGCCTACCCTGAAGATCTCCAAGAGCGCCTCTGGCATGAGGTCGGAGAGCTCCGAGGATGCCACCAGGACCTCTACTCCTCCTCAGCCAAGTCCGGTACCATCTGGTCCCGACAATCCTTCTGCCTCCCCTCTAGGGGGCAATACAAGTTCGGGGTGCGCGGCCCCTAAATCTCCAGATCACCGCGCGGAGGAGGACTTTGTCTCCCCTCCAGAAGCCCAAGACACCAGCGCCAGCAACACCGGCGCCGGCACCGAAGATGCCGGGCAGGCGGAACCTCTGGTTCCTCCTATCTAGAAAAAGAAGAAGAAGAAGACTGATGCTTCCTCCCCCTCCAAGGCCGTGCCGGAATCTTCCGAGCCGGCTAGCTCCGCCCCGGCAAAGGATGCTCCCGAAGCTCCTGCGCCAACAAAGACCACGCCAACTCCGCCTCCGGCAACCTCGGCCGGCACACCCGCGGCCTCCACGCCAACACTGCTAGAGAGCGGCAAGCTTACCGCCCAGCAACTTGCTGCGGTGGTGAACGCGGCCACGACTCCTTCCTCCGGCTCGCAGAAGCTAGTTCTGCATGCCGGCCACACCGCTGTGGTTTCCTCTGAGACGGCCTCTGCCCAGGTAGGCCGGATCATAGAGTTCCAACGCCAAGGAGCTGACCTGGGCCACCTGCTCGATTACGCTGAAAAGTGGAATCAGGCAGACCTGACGCCGGCGACGCGGGGCCTCGGCAAGGATAAGCTTTCGGTGGTTGACCCCTCTGGCCCTTGCAGCACCGGACAACATTTTGGCCGGCTGCGGCGCGCGGCCAAGGAGTTTGACAATGCTTGGCATGACGCCAGCTCCAACGTGACGGTAAGCCGCACCACCTCAAATTCTTTTACATCCTTGCCGGTTTCCTTTCCAGATTCTCAAGATTATGTATATTCTCCTAGTCCCGAGTTTTGGGTTGAGAATGTAGTTCTTAGCGCGAAACTTTGTTAGAAACTCAAAAAACCGGCATAGCCAGTCCCCTAGTTTTGGGTTGAGAGCACAGCACTTAGCGCGAAACTTTGTTTTCCTTGCCGGCATCTTTTTTTACCAAAACCTTCTTTAACTTGAACAGAGCACGCTGGACACCCGGAAGCAGCTTTTTGAGGAGCTGATGTGGGAGCACCGAGAGCTGTCTGAAGCCCACGGCAAGTGCCAAGGTTAGTTTTTGTGCCTCCGGCTTCTTTTCACCAACAACTACTTCCTTTTAGTACTGATAAACTCTTCGCACGCAAACTGTTCCGGAAGCCTCCATCGAGGCCCTCAAGGCTCAGCTCACCGCGCTTCAAGGTGCCGTTTCTTTCCGGTTGGTATGCCTCTCTGCCTCCTACCGGTTGTCTTGTGTTAACATTTCTCTTCCGGACTCCAGCTGAGAAGGAGCAGCTCATCACTGCGCACCGCGAAATGAAGGAGCAAGCCATGCAGGCTAGTTTCCGGCACGCGCGGGAGCTCGAGGAGGTGAAGGCCGCAGCAGAGGCCAAGCTGGATGAGGCCCTGAAGGAGTTGTTATCACCAGAATTTGACCGAGTCAGAGGTGGGCCGCGATCAAGATGGATTTGAAGAATATATATATGTAGAAGAAGTACGTGAATCGGCCTTACGTGCGAAACTTGGGCTAGTTGGCCCGTGTATCTGTAACATATTAGGATACCTGTCGATTAGATAGAGTTTGACCCGTGCACGGTTAGGTGCACGCCTACATTAGAAAGTCCCCTGGACTATAAATATGTATCTAGGGTTTATGGAATAAACAACAACCAACGTTCAACACAAACAAATCTCGGCGCATCGCCAACTCCTTCGTCTTGAGGGTTTCTCCGGTAAGCACCATGCTGCCTAGATCGCATCTTGCGATCTAGGCAGCACGAGCCTATCTCGTTGTTCATGCGTTGCTCGTGCTGAAGCCTTTTTGATGGCGAGCAACGTAGTTATCTTAGATGTGTTAGGGTTTGCATTGTTCTTCGAATCATATACTTTCGTTATGCAACCCTTGCACATCTAGCCGCCCTTACACCTATCTTAGGTGTAGGGCGGCACCCCGCTTGATCATAGTTTAGTAGATCTGATCCGTTACGGTTGCTCCTTGTTCATCAAGGATTAGTTTAACATCCGCAATAGTTAGGCCTTACAAAGGGTTGGAGGATCCAGCGGCGTGCAGGGTGAAGTTTGCTAGCCCTAGACAGGATGTTCCGGGGATCAACCTCGTGTTGGTTTTTAGGCCCTGTCTAGGATCGGCTTACGGTCACCGTGCGCGAGCGCGAGGCCCAATCGTGAGTAGGATGATCCGATTATGCGGTGAAAACCCCAAATCGTCGTAGATCTCATTAGCTTTATCTTGATCAAGCAGGACCACCATATATTCGGACACCTCGTTCGAATCATGGGTGAATCGGCTCTTTGAGCCGATTCACGAGATAACTCTGAGAGCCGATCGAGGCTCTATTTAATGTTTACGTGTATGCCATGCGAGGAAACTAAGCGAGGCATCATCCACACCTTCCCGACCGGGTATAGGTCGGGTGGCACGCCCTTGCGATAGCATCGGACGTGTGACCGGGGAGGCTTTGCGGGCCGTCGCTGCGAGGGCCGGGGCCAGCCGCAGCCCTAGTTGTTCCCGGCTCTACTGTGTTGCCCATCTCTGCCCGCCAGGGGGTTTCTGACGTCAACACATTCTGGCACGCCCGGTGAGACAACCTTCGACATCCACCACAGCGCCATCTACATCCGAGATGGCGGAAGGCACTCCGGTCAAGTACGAGGATCTGCCTGATGAACTCAAGAAGAAACACGACGAGATCAAGGCAACCCTCGAAGCCGAACTCATCGGCTCCTTCGAGCAGACCCGTCCGCACGGTATCAAGCTCGATAGAAACTCACGTCCGTTGTCTGGCGTCAGCATGGTGGATCTCAGCCACTCCATATGCCAGCCAGAGTTCTCCTTTGGTGTCAACATGGCAGGGCTTGCAAGCCGCCATGGCAAAGATGAAGCGAAAGCAGCCACTCCCGTGGCGAGGATAAAGAGGAGGCCAATCCACGCGACCGGCCCCGAGATGATGACGAGACGGTACACGACGGAGGAGGAAGGGAGAAGCGTGCGGTATCAACGTCCACTCTCCGTGCATCTCCTCAACAAATATGAGCAACAGTACGACCGACGTCGGCGCTACGACGTAGATGATGAGAGAATTTGTCGGTCTGATGCAGAGGACAGGAGGTACCGTCGGCGTGATACAAACCACGACGGGTACAATCGTCACGCTGGAGGAAGGTCAAGGGGGCAGGATGACATGGATAGGCACTGGGACTGTCCTTTCTTCAAACATTGCTGGGACTCAGGAATGAGCCGATTGCCAACAATCGAGAACTGTCCAGAATGCAAACAAAGGAAGAAGGATGCCGCTAACGTGTCCGTGTTCAAGCGTCTAGGCCCTCTCCCGCCTCGGAACAAGCATGCTCGAGTCCGCTCGGGTGGAAGATCTCGAGGAACTAGAGGACGATGATGAAGAAGACAAATATCATCGGCCCGGGTGGTGCCACGATGGGCTCAGCCGTTCCCAGAAGCGAAGGGTTCAGCGTACGCATGGGTTGGAAGAAGGCTGAAAGATTGTACCTGCACACGGCGAGGAAGGCACGGCCTGATCCGGCCGCCAAAATTCAGCGAACCACTGGACGAAGAAGGTCGGCCACAAAGAAAAGAGTGGCGCCCCAAGCGAGAGGAAAGCCGATGATGATACATCGGGTGGCACAAACATGGTCTTCATTCTTCCAACGGAGTTTAGCGCTCCAAGATTATATGAAGCACACTGTGGCACAATTGGAATGCGGCCCACGGCCGGTCATCTTTGAGAAGCCGAAAGAAAGAAGTTACGGGCATGCGAAGGCCCTGTACTTGCGAGGTTACATCAATGGGCAGCCTGTCAACAAGATGTTGGTAGACACCGGGGCGGCGGTTAACATTATGCCATACTCCATGCTACGTCGGTTGGGACGCTCCGGCTCGGATCCGATCAAGACCAATGTAACACCGAGCGATTTCAACGGCCAAGCATCGACGCACAAGGTGTTACGAATGTGGATCCGACCGTAGGAAGGAAAACTGTCCCTACGACGTTCTTTATTGTCGACGGCAAGAGTACCTACTGCTGTCCTACTAGGGAGAGATTGGATCCACGCCAAGCTGTTGCATTCCATCCACGATGCACCAATGCCTAATACGGTGGGATGGAGATGAAGTAGAAGTCGTCCACGCGAGATGATTCGGTCGAGGTTTCAACAGGCTGGCATGGACGTTTGGGAGACATCGAGGCCAAGAGCCGCTCTCGGGCATCAATTTGGACGACCGCGAGCGCATCGACGTGACAAAGAACGGGGTTAGGCTGGTTTTATCCACGGGCCCGACCGTGTAATAAAAGCAAACATCGATGGACGAACGTGGCGATGCCGATCCAGGGGATCGGCCCCAAAAAATTTATGAAGGGACATGACAAAACCTTCACCGAGCAAGCAACGTGGAGGCCGATTCCAGCAATCGGCCAAATTTATCCTCACCATCCATTCTGCCTGGGTTCAACATGTAATCCAACAGAGCCGATACCATCAATTCTCTTGACGAGAATCGGCTCGGGGGGCACCCGAGTGGATAAAACACGAGGATGTGCAGTAGAAGTGTCTCATCCTTTGGTGATGGGTATTGAAGTATGGGGGCCGATACATAAATCGGCCAAAAAATTCGAAATTTTTTAAGCACAGCCGATGCAGCAGGCATCGACTTAAGGATATAAAAGCCGATGCATGGCCATCGACTCAAGAGGTATAACTGTCAGAGGATCAATGGAGCAGGAAGTGGACCACGAAGAGAGACTATGATGGAAGAACTCCTCAATGGAGTGGTTCAATGGTTCAATGGCTCGGATCCTCTCTTCAAGAACAATGCCAAGAGCAGCCTGGACGTGCGAGTCGGGTCAAGGATGGATTGCCTCGGATCCACCAAAGGAAAGGAGCCGATCCGACCGGCAAGGCGCGGGAAGTAAGCCGAAGAGGCTCGGGGGGCAGCTCACCCTGAAGGCTCTCTGCTCTGGGAAGCCGATTTTTGTTGAAATCGGCTGGCTCTGCGTTATGATTTGAGGTCAATGGCGACATGATTGGCTATTTCGCTACCTTTCTTGCCTTGACTAAAGCTCGGGGGGGCACCTAATAAGATGAACATGTGCAGATAAACATGTATACAGTGAAACATTGGGGGCCGATAGGAAAAATCGGCCAGTAAATTTTTTTTTACAAAGCCGATGCGCAGCCATCGACTCTAGTACAGTTATACAAGACCAGGGCCTACTAGCTAGAGCTGATCAATGACCTGTGCATCCTCGCCGGTATTCTCGCCTTGATTAAAGCTCGGGGGGCAACTCGCCTGAAAGTTTCGTGGCTTTGGAGAGCCAATTTGGTTGGAATCGGCTGGCTCTGCATCACAACTGTTCTGAAGAGTTGTTCAGCGACAGTTCCAGGGTTCTTGTAAGGACACCTGCTCAAGACCAAACCTCCGTCCTACTGCGATTGGCTGTCTTTGTCGTCATTGGTAAGACTGGCTAATTTGGAGGATGACTGAGTTGGCCTGTCTCGCAGATTATCGTGAGAGACCGATGCGTTGCCATCGGTCATTGGGTATTGTTTGGGCTAACGGTCGATAAAGTCAGATGAGGGAAAATCGGCTGAATCAGCATGCAAGACATCGGCAAAATCAAAAGAAGTTTTCATTGGTAATAAAATTTCTTACAAAGAGAAGCCGATTGTTCAACAAAAGGGAACAGATTATTACTGCCAACCCTATGCTAGTGAATCCCTACTCTAAGGGCTGTTGCTGTCTTCACCGTCACTGAGGTAGCTGCCATCATTGCCGCTGTCGACGAGGTCCTCGTTGCTGCTACTGTGACCTTCAGCAGAGGCTTCTTCCTCGTCATCATCATCGTCCTCGTCTGACCAAGCCCAGCCCCGGATGCGCTTTGGTGGTGGTTCGTCGGAGGAGGTGTTGTCCTCCTGTTCCTTCTTCGGGTCGGAGGAGACGTCTTCGTCTTCGTTATCTTCTTCTTCTTTGGTGACAGAGGTGAATTTGCCCCGGAAGGGAGGGTCGTCGTCGTCGCTCTCCGCCTCCAGTGCTCCGTCAACCAGGTACCGGAGGTCATCTTCCCCGTCGGTTAGGGGCATGGCCCCATCTGACCAGACGAGGTCCTCACCCTCTGGCACGAAGTCGAAGTCCCACTCCCGCTTGTCCCAATGCTTGGGAGCGCGACGGTTGTACGCCTCCATCTGGTCGTGATCTGGGACCAACTCGCTTGAGGAAGAGGATTGGAGAGAAACGGAAGAGGAGGAAGAAGACGACATGGCTATGGAAGAAGAGGGTTTTTTGGTGCCGATAGCTAGAACAGAGGAAGAGGATGAAGAGGGCTAATCAGTCGGCACGGTTAAATAAAGGAGGAGCCTAGTGGAAATTTAATGCTATTGCAGTTTCCGGGGAGTGATGCTGAGGCTGTCAAGATTTTGCAGAGTAGCCAAGGGGGCGCGGTGAAATGATGGGAGATTCTGCGGCAGTTCTGCTCTGCCACGACATGACCCGACGAGAGAAGAGCGTAATGATTTTGGAAATGTCATTTCCAAAACCAGGGGGCATGTGTTATCACCAGAATTTGACCGAGTCAGAGGTGGGCCGCGATCAAGATGGATTTGAAGAATATATATATGTAGAAGAAGTACGTGAATCGGCCTTACGTGCGAAACTTGGGCTAGTTGGCCCGTGTATCTATAACATATTAGGATACGTGTCGATTAGATAGAGTTTGACCCGTGCACGGTTAGGTGCACGCCTACATTAGAAAGTCCCCTAGACTATAAATATGTATCTAGGGTTTATGGAATAAACAACAACCAACGTTCAACACAAACAAATCTCGGCGCATCGCCAACTCCTTCGTCTTGAGGGTTTCTCCGGTAAGCACCATGCTGCCTAGATCGCATCTTGCGATCTAGGCGGCACGAGCCTATCTCGTTGTTCATGCGTTGCTCGTGCTGAAGCCTTTTTGATGGCGAGCAACGTAGTTATCTTAGATGTGTTAGGGTTTGCATTGTTCTTCGAATCATATACTTTCGTTATGCAACCCTTGCACATCTAGCCGCCCTTACACCTATCTTAGGTGTAGGGGCGGCACCCCCTTGATCATAGTTTAGTAGATCTGATCCGTTACGGTTGCTCCTTGTTCATCAAGGATTAGTTTAACATCCGCAATAGTTAGGCCCTACAAAGGGTTGGAGGATCCAGCGGCGTGTGGGGTGACGTTTGCTAGCCCTAGAAAGGATGTTCCGGGGATCAACCTCGTGTTGGTTTTTAGGCCCTGTCTAGGATCGGCTTACGGTCACCGTGCGCGAGCGCGAGGCCCAATCGTGAGTAGGATGATCCGATTATGCGGTGAAAACCCCAAATCGTCGTAGATCTCATTAGCTTTATCTTGATCAAGCGGGACCACCATATATTCGGACACCTCGTTCGAATCATGGGTGAATCGGCTCTTTGAGCCGATTCACGAGATAACTTTGAGAGCCGATCGAGGCTCTATTTAATGTTTACGTGTATGCCATGCGGGAAACTAAGCGAGGCATCATCCACACCTTCCCGACCAGGTATAGGTCAGGTGGCACGCCCTTGCGATAGCATCGGACGTGTGACCAGGAGGCTTTGCGGGCCGTCGCTCTGAGGGACAGGGGCCAGCCGCAGCCCTAGTTGTTCCCGGCTCTACTGTGTTGCCCGTCTCTGCCCGCCAGGGGGTTTCTGACGTCAACAGGAGTATATGAACTCCACTGCTGTGCTGCGGACGGAGCTGGAGGAAGAAACCGTGGCGCGGAAGGCAGCACAGGACCGGCTTGCTCTCCTGAAGGATGAGCAAAGGGAGTACGACCGTCTGGTTGTACAAACCGATGCGCTGGCCCTCAGTAAGCCCTTTTTTTACCTTTTGCTTATAAGCTTATATTTTCCGGTAGCATATCCTTATCCTTTTTCTTTTTCTTGCATGGCTCTTTCCGGACTCCCAAGGGCACGCCCACAAGAAGGTGGCGGAACGCAGGGCGGCACAAAAAATGACCAACCCGGATGCGCCCTGGGATCCATATGACCATCTGGTCGCGCTGTCCTCCCGGGTCCAGCACATGCGCTCCGTGGATCGGCATCTTGCTGATCTTCCGGAAGTGGACATCCAAATCTGTAAAGTGATGTGGCCTGAGGAGCCGGTGCCTGCCAATGTCACGCTCACCGCCGACCGCCTGAAGGACGCAGGCCGGAGGATCCACGAATGGAAGTGTTCAACGGCTCATGCCGGAGCGGATGCAGCGCTGCGCATCGCCTGCTCCTGGTATGATGACCTAGACTTGGACGCCTTCCACGCCCTTCGTGGCGACTCGCCTACCGACAAGGATCCGGCTCGCATCGCCAAGCGCCAGGACCGCGCCTACCGCATCGCCGAGTTCTCCCACGTGCGCACCTTCATCCCTCCTCCCCCCGACGTCAAGGATGCACTTTCCGATGACGAGGAGGATGAGGACGCCGAAGAGGACGCGGTTGATCCGGAAGAAGGCGATGCTCCTCCGGAAGCTCCTGAGGCCGGCGCGCAGCCTCCCATTGCCTGAACTTTCTATCCTGTGTCCCCTCTATCTGTTGCCTCAAAACTTTAAGCTTGTTAAATTCTACCCCGGAATGCCGGGGTTTAAGATGTAAGGTAAAACTCGTCATGCGTTTTGGTTGTGCTACAACAGTTACGCCGGTATCTTCTTACTGGTAACTAATTAAGTTAAGTTTCATGTGCTAACTTAGCATTTTGCATATCGTTTGCTTTGATCTTGCACTGTGAAGATTCCGGAATTGTTTCGGCATCCAATCCGATGCACACTTGGTTCTTTTGCTTTGCCTCTGCCTACCTCTCTGGGTTTTTTGGCGTATGAGTTACAAAGTTCTTTTGCCAAGTAAGCATTTTCTTGAACTTAGAAAAAATTCGAAATTTCTCACAAAAAACCGGTGTGACCGGGGTTAGTTAAACTTTTTCCGGATTGATTGTTCCCATTCCTCCTCTTCGTATTTCACGTGCTTAGTTCCTACCGGTTTATCTTGCTTGCCATGAAGCCGGTCTGCGGACAACAGCAAAGTCGAAGACTCCGGTAGGTTTGGCACGTTACTAAACCGGAAAGAAAAAATGTTCACCAAGCAACCGGTAAACTGAAAAAATACACATTACATGCAATTTTTGGTAGAGGCAGTCCCCAATATTCATTCGAGGTGCCGGCATCTTTTATTCATAGCATATAAGGTACAAAAAGGAACTCCTTACAGCATAACTTCAGGAATAGAAAGGATGCAGTAGTGCTATGTTCCATGGGCGCTTGGTTTCCTCTCCTGACCTGTCCGCCTTGCCTTTCTTTGATTCCTATGCATCGATCAAGTAGTAGGCATCATTGTGTAGAGCCTTGCTCACAATGAAAGGTCCTTCCCACGGAGGTGAGAGTTTGTGGCGCCCCTCAGTGCGCTGCACTAGGCGTAGCGCCAAGTCTCCTTCCCGGAACACCCTTGGTTTAACCTTCCGGCTATGATAGCGTCTGAGGTTCTGCTAGTATATGACTGTTCTTGCCAAAGCCAACTCTCTTGCTTCTTCTAGCAAGTCTACATCATTTTCCCTGGCCTCTTTTACCTCTTCTTCGGTATAGACCTGAACCCTTGGTGAATCATGTATGATGTCAGTTGGTATTACGGCTTCTGCTCCATAAACCATGAAGAAAGGAGTGTATCCGGTAGACGGGTTTGGAGTCGTTCTTATGCTCCACAGCACTGATGGTAGCTCATCGAGCCAACACCCCGGTGACTTTTCAACCGCCTCAATGAGTCTAGGCTTGATACCGGAAAGTACCAAACCATTTGTTCTTTCAACCTGGCCATTTCCTTGTGGGTGTGCTACGGAGCACAAATCCAACCGGATGTTGTTATCCTCACAAAATCTTTTGAACTCTCCTTGGGCAAAGTTTGTTCCGTTGTCAGTGATAATGCTATGCGTGTAGCCATACCGCAGGATAACATCTTTCAAAAATTTCACAGCCGTATGCCCATCACATTTTGCGATAGGTTTCACCTCAAGCCATTTAGTGAACTTATCCACCATTACTAGGATGTGGGTCATGCTGCTCCTTGCAGTTTTGAACGGGCCAACCATATCAATGCACCAAACAGCGAAGGGCCAAGTTAATGGTATAGTTTTTAAGCCGGATGCTGGGGTATGGTTTTGCTTGGCGTACCGCTGGCACCCATTGCATTTTCGCACCAAATCCTCGGCATTTTCCAGCACCATGGGCCAGTAGAACCCATGCTGGAACACATTTGCCACCAGCGCTCTTGACGAGGCATGGTGTCCACACTCTCCTTGGTGGATTTCTGCCCGCATTTCCTTTCCTTCTTCCGGCTCCACGCATCTTTGGAGGACACCGGTTACACTTCTCTTGTACACCTCTCCATTGATAATGGTGTATGCTTTGGATCTCCTTTGGATTCTTTTTGATTCATTTTCGTCAACCGGCAAGGTGCCGTTGATCAGGAATTCCTTAATAGGTTTAACCCAAGCTGGTGCTTCCCGGACTAGAAATACCGGTACATCTATCTCCATATTGTCCACCATCATAGCCTCTTCTGGCTTAGATCCTGCAGTCCCCGAGTCTACCGGAGCAGTCCCCGGGTTTCCTTCGTCAATGTCCATTGGCACAACGTGTGACTCCGGTACAAAAATTGATTCCGATTCCGGACTCGGTTTGATCGATGGCATCCTTAGGTGAGCCAAAGCCACTCCGGGAGGAATTTCCTGCCGGGAGGAGCCTAACTTGGAAAGCGTATCCGCGGCTTCATTTTCCGCCCGCGGCACATGGTGAAACTCACACCCTTCAAAGAAGCCGGCAATCTTTTGCACGTGAAACCGGTATGAGGCCATGTTGGCATCTTTTGCGTCCCAATCTCCGGAACACTGTTGCACCACAAGATCTGAATCACCATAGCAAATGATCCGATGTGCACCGATTTCTTTTGCGACCTTGAGCCCATGGATCAGAGCCTCGTACTCAGCGACATTGTTTGATGCCCTGAAATGCACTTGGAGAACATACCGGAGATGATCTCCCTTAGGGGAGGTAAGAACCACACCGGCACCTAGACCTTCCTTGAGCTTGGATCCGTCGAAGTGCATCTTCCAGTATTCAATCTTTTGTTCTGGTGGTTTGTATTGCATTTCCGCCCAATCGACCAAGAAATCATCCAAAGCTTGTGATTTGATGGCATCTCTTCTTTCGTACGCCGGAACGTATGGTGATACCTGAATCGCCCATTTGGCAATCCTGCCGCTAGCATCCTTGTTGCTCATAATATCAGAAATGGTTGCTTCACTCACCACTTTCATCGGGTGCTCTTCAAAGTAGTGCTTGAGCTTTGTGGCGGCCATGAACACGCCATAGGTCATTTTCTGGAAGTGAGGGTAGTTTTGTTTTGAGAAGGAGAGCACCTCGCTCAGGTAGTATACCGGTCTTTGCACGGTTTTTCCTTCCTCTTATCTTCCACCACAACTACAACGCTCACAACCCGGTTTGTTGCTGCTATGTACAACAGCATGGGCTCCCTTTCTAGAGGTGAAGCCAGTACCGGCGCGGTTGCCAGCATCGTTTTTAGCTCTTTGAACGCTGCGTCTGCCTGAGGGGTCCAGACGAAGGTGTCGGATTTTTTCATCAAAGCATATAGGGGCAGAGCCTTTTCTCCCAATCTTCTTATGAACCGGCTTAACGATGCCAAGCTTCCGGTGAACTTTTGCACGTCCTTAAGATCGTGCGGTATGGTCATTCTTTCGATTGCCCGGATCTTTACCGGATTAACCTCAATTCCCCGGCTTGATACGAGAAAGCCAAGCAACTTGCTGGCTGGGACACCGAAGGTGCATTTTGCCGGATTGAGTTTCATCCGGAATCTTCTCAGATTGTAAAATGTTTCCCTTAGATCCTCGATCAAGGTTTTCTTGACTTTAGTTTTTATCACGACATCGTCCACGTAGACTTGCACATTCTTTCCGATCTGATCAAACAAACACTTTTGCATACAGCGCTGGTACGTTGCACCAGCATTGCACAAACCAAAAGGCATAGTGACATAGCAATAAGCCCCGTGCGGGGTAATGAACGCAATTTTTATTTGATCATCCCTTTTCAGGGGAATTTGGTGGAAACCGGAATAGGCATCCAGGAATGACAACAGTTCACATCCAGCAGTAGAATCAATCACTTGATCGATCCGGGGTAATGGGAAAGGATCTTTCGGGCAAGCCTTGTTCAGGTTGGTGTAGTCGATGCACATGCGCCACACCTTGGGAGCTTTTGCTTCAAGGTTCTCTTCTTTCTTCTTCTCGACCAGCACCGGATTGGCTAGCCACTCAGCGTGTAGTACTTCCACGAGGAAACCGGCAACCAACAGCTTTGTCACCTCTTCACCAATGATTTTCCTCATGTCTTCAGCGAACCGGCGTAAAGGTTGTCGCACCGGCTTTGCATCCTTCCGGACATTCAGAGAGTGCTCAGCCAACTCCCTCGGAACACCTACCAAGTAATCGGTAAACCAGGCAAAGATATTCCGATTCTCACGGAGGAAGTTGACGAGCACGCTTTCCTATGCCTCACTCAGGCCGGCACCGATACGAACGGTACGCTCAGGGTAAGCCGGGTCCAGCACGATGTCTTTTGTTTCCTTGGTTGGCTTAAAAGCTGGTGTGCCCAAGTTGCCACTCATTGCCGCTAAGCTCAATTGTGAGGACTGAGCCAGCGCAACCGTAGTTTGCATCCTTCTTATCACCAACGATTCTGCCAGATTAGATCCGGCGGAAGCAGTTTCCAGAGAGACCTTGTAGTTTCCCACCACAGTTAAGGGTCCACGAGGTGCCAACATCTTGATCTTGAGATACGCCGTATGAGTGGAGGCCATGAATGCCGCCAATACTGGTCTCCTAGCAGCGCATGGTAAGGACTGTCCAGGTCCACCACTTCAAACTCAATGTTTTCAACCCGGCAATTATCACGCCCTCCAAATGAGACATCCACCCGGACTTTTCCTACCGACGCGTAGGACAGACCCGGAACGATTCCGTGGAACGTTGTGCGAGTTGGCTGTAGCATATTCTCTGTTATGCCCAGCGTGTGCATGGTGTGCTGGTACATGATATTTATGCTGCTGCCATTGTCTATCAGCACCTTGCTGAACTTGACTCGAGTCGTTGGCCCATGCATGATTGGGTCTACAACAAGAGCATAACCACCCGGATTAGGCATTATCTTGGGGTGATCCTTGAACGACCAAGAAATTTCCTGATCTGACCACAACATGTATTTTGGTACTGCCGGCATCACAGCGTTCACTTCCATGGAACGACGATGTAGGCTTTGCCTGTCTGTTGGCTCAGTGACGAACACAATGCAGCACATGTCCGGATCCTGGTAAACATTCCGGCCCAAAGGTGCCGGTGGAGGTGGTTGGCCATTGCCTTCTCCCACCTGATGGACTTGCTGGTGTTGCTGCCGGTTTGGCTGAGGCTATACCGGTAAAGCGTTTGCTCCGGTAAGCGGCGGCGGTGGTGGTAGTGGGTGTTGGTGCAGCATATCTTGCGATGGTGGCAGTATCGTGGTACAGCCTTGTGCTTGCGTATCTTTTACCGCACCCTTCAACATCAAGTAGTTGGTCCAAGAATAATCCTTCGTCAGATGATTTGACGGATTAGCCAGATTTGGTGTGTGCCACCGGCAAGGTTGGTCCATAGCTGCTTCCATGGTGTATTTTGCATGTTCCTGCCAATTCTTTTTCTGGCCCCAGGGCTTCTTCTCAACCCATTGTTTTTTAGACCCGCCCATGGCTGCGATCCGGTTTTTTGCCTCTGGCTTCCACTGGCGCCGGAATTATCCTGCACCACGGCTACTTGTTGCCCATACCTTCTATCCGGAAAATATTCCCTTCTTTTGTTGTGCCGGTTATCCCGGTATTGCTCTTGGCGCTGCTGAGGCTGGTTTGTTTGTTCCGGCTCAGCTTGTACTGCCGGTT
The DNA here is from genome assembly GCF_022539505.1 of Lolium rigidum. NCBI lineage: Eukaryota > Viridiplantae > Streptophyta > Magnoliopsida > Poales > Poaceae > Lolium > Lolium rigidum. The sequence continues at coordinate 267,477,291 of NC_061512.1, forward strand.
GCATTGGATCTCCCAACACATAGTTATCCGCCACACGTATCATTTCTGCCAAAGTAGTTGGTATGTTTCTCTGTAGCTTTTGCCACAGCGGTGAACCTCTTCTGCACCCATTGCAAAACCAAGTAATGGCTTGCGCCTCGATTACTCCTTCACAAGAGTTCCTTATGAAATTCCACCGGGTTAGATAATCCCGGTCTGTTTCATGCTGACGCTGCACGCACAAGGCGAGCTGTTGAGGCCTGTTTGGCCTCCGGTAGGTACTGCTGAAGTTGCTCACAAAAGCTTCCTCAAAGTCCAGCCAGCCATTTATGCTTCCTGCCGGCAAGTTGTTCAGCCAGATACGTGCCGGTTCTACCAGGAAAGATGGTACAATTCTTACGGCCCAACGCCGGTTTCCTCCTCCAGTAACGGTTCCTCCGCCAGCAGCAACATAGACTGCGGTCACGTAATCCGCAAGCCAATCTTTCGGCTTAGTGGTGCCATCGTATATTTTTGTGTCACGGGGCAACGTGAAGTTGCGAACGGGCGGTTCCTCTTTCATGATCCGTGGACCAAAGCACTTGTGACCTGGAGGGCCTTCCGCTTCAATCATTTCAGACAAGTACATCATATCCAGCCTGTGCCTCGCATCCTGGTCTAGTAGGCATATTTCTCCTAACCGCGTCCCTAAAGGGTTCCGGTAGGCTGCAACTCTTTCAACTCCTGAATCAACTTCATCGTAACGTTCCGTGTATACTGTGATGGAGGGAGTAGTTGAAACTGAGATTTAATGAGTTTCAACTAGGTTGAAACTGATAATTAGTAAAAATTTATAAGTTTCAACTAGGTTGAAATTTATAAGTTTCAACTAGGTTGAAACTGAGATTTGTCACATGACATCAAGCGAGCTGATGACATCAAATCCAGCAAAAAACGAGTATCAATCTGTCCCAAGTGCGGACAGGAGAAGCCAGGTCGGATTACGACATTGAATTGAATTGAGGCCCCTCCCTTCGCATCACAGCATCAACCCTGATCACCTCACTTTACGTCAATATTGGTGAGCATGCCACAAGATGTACGATTTGATTGGTTACTCAAGTGTCTAAGTGTTAGTTTCTTCTTATGATAGACTGAAGGCTTATCGGCGCGCGAAGGTTCTCGAAGCGAGCTGAGACATATTATGTTTCAGTCGCCTGAAACCTAGACACGCCGAAAAGAACAACTTTTTTTTTCCGAACAAACGCCCAAAAGACAACTTAGCAGAATGCTAATAGTTTGGATTAATTTGGAAGGCGAAAGTAACCCGGGTGAGATCATTTCCACCTCTGCAAATGGGCCCCCACTCGGTGAAAAAAAAGAAAGCCTCCAGTCTAGCTTCGAACAGACGTGCCATCCCATGGCGACCCCTGCCGCTTCGTCTCCGGCACCGGCGGCGGCGCCGCTACCGCCATTCTCCGACGACGACGCGACCTCCGACGGGTAAGTATTCCCCGGCCCCTCCTTCCCGGCGCCTCCCCGTTCTTGGATGGATGATTCGTTCCGATAGATCTGCTGCAGGCACAATAAAAATGAGTGGGGGAAGTTTCCTAGTGCTCGTGCGATCTGATCTTTTGTATTGTGGGTGCGCGCGTATTCTGTATTCTGATCTTTCGTATTTCTAACTGTATAGGTCCACTGAGAGTGCGGTCAGCGTGTGGGATTCACAAGGTACCTCTGCATTTCACTTCATATTATTCTCTGCCTCCCTCTCACTGTCATGTGTGGCGACGAGATTTTCTCACGAAATTTATCATCCGAGTCAGAATGGGAACGTCAAAGATTTCGCTACAATAATCGTATCCATTGAACTTCCGCATTGGACTTTCTTTTCTGCAGATTTACGGAGCCGTGCGGAGTGTTCCGAGGCAGAGCTGCTCGCCGCGATGTCGGTAGATGCTAGCCTTCTTCCAGCCCTCAACGATTTACTCCTCGAGGTGTATGCTGCGCTGCGGCCCAAGCCCATCCACTACCAGCAGCGGAACGCCTTGGTCCATGACTTCAGCAAGATGACCACTAAAATCTTCGGTAACTAGATAATACTCCGTGTGTTGCTGCGGCAATTCATAGACACAAAGTAGAAGATTATCGAAAGGTGTACGTTATCCTACATGCATACATTATTTGAAGGTGAGAATGTAGCAAAGTGTACATACGTACAGTGGCGGACGCACAAGAAATCTGTAGGGTGGGCACACCCCCTAATTTTTAATTTTTCCTGCCCATGTGTGATAAAAATTTACCCAAATGACTAAATATTAATGGTTTTCCAAAAAATAAGGGTGGGCCATGGCCCACCCAGCCACCCAGCTGCGTACGCCACTGCATACGTATACCACATATATATCATTCAAAATCTAACGTGTCACACGACTGAATAGAATATATCCTTATAGTGCAAATTGAATCAGGGATACATCGGAAAGACATGGGAAGATATGTACTGTAACCATAGGAGCAGAAATGTGCGAAAACACCACTCACATAACAAATGTGAATTTAAAAAAAGCCTTCAATAAACAAACACGGTGACACAGTCAGTGCCTTCGACACGTGAACAGTTTTCTATTTGTACCTGAAAATGGAAAGCATGATTTAATAGAAGATCGTCCAGTTGATTATAGAAAGAGATCATTAAATTTTGGGCGTACAACCAATGAGTTCTCCTGATCATTGTGACTGAAATGAACTCAATATAATGCTGAAACATTGGTACAGTAGTTATAAGATCCTTGCATGTTAGATATAACTTCCTCTGTAATTTAGACAACCACTGAAAGTGTGTCAAGCAGATTCTGGAAAAGGAAGGACGATCTAGCAATACCAGGAGAAGGTGAGATCCATGTAAGTATAGAGGGAAGGTTATAGTATTCCAGCTCGGTTATGTCAACGGGAGATTTATAGAAGGGGGAGATTAACTGACAGAAGGAGTAATTTTTATTTTTAAGTGCTTCCGTTACATACCGGAAGGGAGTGGAAGGATTGGATGAGTTGATCCGTTGCCAATTGACTGTTCAGTTGCTTCAGTTTTAACATTTGGTGGAGAATGAACAGAACGTAGCTATAAGAGAGGAACTGTCGATAGATTTTTTTCAGCAACATGAACAGCAGGTTTTGGTGAGGTGACATGCTATGCTGAGGTGGAGGGCTCCATGTTGATTGCTGATGTGGATAGGCTGCATGTTAAGAGAAATAGTTAGTGCGGATGAACTATTTAGTTATTATAGATTAAGGGATACCATACTTTACTTTTCTTATTACTAATGTCATCACTGAATAGCATGGATGGTGAGTGTCTTGCAGAAACAGAGAAATATTTTCATCTATCGTCACCAACTTTTACTCTCAGTTGTAACATTGTAACCAGCTATAATAATGAACTCATCGGCAGTCCTCTTTGTGTTTTGAGTTTTTTCAAATGGTCTGTAACTTACAACCCAACACTGTTAGAATTAGAAAGGATCTTTGTTCAGTCATCCAATGCTGCTATATTATACACTTCCGTGTGGAGCACAATTTATATGATGCTGATTGCAATGGATAATGACCCAACCTCGCATTTTAAATATCCTAGGATGAGATCATGAACCCATATATGATGCTGATTGCAGTGGATAATGACCATGCACATTTAAATAACCATGTCTGATTGTTGCTTGAGTATTTGTCCCTTGCATGCTAGTTTGACCTCTCAGCTTAACAAATCATTGCAGGTAACAACAATGGGTTTCCAGTCGTGCAAGCGTTTGGCTCATTCACGATGGATTTGTTTACTCCCAAAAGTGACCTGGATCTCTCTGTCAACTTTAGTGCCGATACCGAGGATCAGTGTCCTCGCAATAAGAAGATCAAAGTTATCAGGAAATTTTCCAAAGTTCTGTATTCCCTCCAAAGTAACAACTACTTCTTGGAGCAGAACATTTTCACATGCTCACTAGCCTTTTGTGCGTCAATCTATCTTTTCCAGTAATGTATTAACAATTTCAGGGGATGGAATTTACTGCGGAGTTTTGCCTGTTGTAAGTGCCAAGGTGCCTATTCTGAATGTTATTGATAGGGGAACTGGCGTTGAGTGTGATATTTCGGTTGAAAACAAAGATGGCATGACAAGATCGATGATCTTCAAATTCGTTTCTTCACTCGATGAAAGGTTTCAGATACTAAGTTACTTGGTAATGTACATTTCTTTGTCTTCGTTTGATCATTTCCCTAGTGTAACATGCCAATGCTTGGGGGTTATGTCGAAAGCTTCGACGGCAATATCTTATTATTTCTCTATTTATTATGCAGGTCAAGATCTGGGCCAAGATACATGATGTGAACAGCCCGAGAGAACAGACAATGAGCTCGATGTCAATCATTTCCTTAGTTGCTTTCCATTTGCAGGTACCAAAGTGCATTGATTTGTTTTATTAGAAGAAGTATTTGAACCTCTAGTCTCCGGTTTGTTTTGACTAGTAAATATTGACCAATTACCGCATCCGTGGGTACTGCTGGTTGACTTAGATTGAGCAATAGCTCAGGAGTCAACGCAGTTTACACTTGTTGGATTTGTCTATCTGATTAGATGTTGAATCTTCTTACTACTCTCTTATATTGTGCAGCGCAGACCCGTCATCCTCCAATATTGCCTCCGTTCTCTGCCTTGTTAAAAGGTACATGTCATTAATATTATTTTTTATTAAGTGGCTCCATTTTGATACTGTATTACCTATAAATGAAATGCGAAAATAATTTTGTTTCTGTCCCTTGTAGATGGTTCAGATTCTGCAAACGTCGAGAAAAAGGTCTTGCTGTTCCAGGGGTTTGGGAGCACAAACAAAGAAACAATAGCTGAACTGTTTGTATCATTAATGAGTAAGGCGAGTAATTTGACGCTTCATTTTCGAATCATTTCTTTAGAGAACATTACAATTAAAATTTCAGTTAGGTTCGTTTGGTAGTTAGAGTATGCCACCTCGACTTGTGATGGTCAGAAATGGGTAGCTGATTATGCTTACTTAATAAGTTACAAGTTTGGGCATTTGTCGTGCAGCTACTATCAGTGGAGAGTTTATGGGAGCACGGGCTCTGCGCAAGCAATTTCGAAGCATCGTGGATCTCCAAAACCTGGAAGAAAGGTGTCGGTAATCTAAGTGTAGGACTTCTGCAAATCGACTGGTATAATCTGAGACTCGCACTGTGTGCTTTATGATTTCTCTGCTCATCTTCATGTAGGTTGAAGACTTCTTGGACCGGTCACAGAACTTTGCGAGGGCGGTGGGGAAGGCGCAGATGCAGAAGGTGTGCAGGTGCCTCACAGAGTGCGCCTCGAACCTGACATATTTCATGAGGGGCAAGATCAACGCTCGGAAGCTGAAGACCTGTCTGTTTGGGCGGCTGAACCCGGATGATCTGGTTAGCAAGCCCCGGTTAAGAGACAGCAAGAGGAAGCAGAACCCGAAACGGAACCTGGAGAGCAGACGGGGGATGCAGAAGAGAGCAAAGCGTGCTGCTGTACAACAGGAGGACCAAGCTGATGCTGCTCCTGCCGCGGTGGTCACGCCTCCTGTTGTACAGCAGCAACGTCCCACCCAGACCCCGACCCCGACCCGGTGTTGTAGCAGCGTGGGAATGCCATCGTGGCCTCTCGTCACCGTTCCTTCCGGTTTCGGCTACGGGTTATCCGTCCGTCTGCCTGGCCCCGGGTTGCTGGGCCGGGCACCGGGCTATTTGGCTGGATCGGACGGTGGAGTTGAGCCACCGAGACAAGGCCCGCTTCTTCCAATGCCATGCTTCGCCAGAATGGGTCGCCAGCGGAGTAGTATTACAGCTGAGCAGCTCCAGTCCGGTGAGGTGAAGAAGAAGGATACCGGGAGTTAGAATCATGCAGCTAACTAGCTGTGGCTGTAGAAATCTGTTTGTGTATTTTGGTCCGTGTTTGTGTATATTATTTTGGGTCGAGAGTGTCAAGTTAGTCCTAGTACTATGATAATACATATATATCCGAGTCTGAAATGTTTGTCAAGTTGGTCCTAGCCGTCCACATGAGAGTTGACTTGCATGCGTGGTAGGTTGACAGCCGCCATGTGGCATTTATTTTAATTTGCACAAAGCCCCTTGAAAGTCTTTCATTCTAGTTTGGTGGCCCTTCTCCAGCTTGGGTCTGCTGCACTCTGCAGAGCCTCTACTCGCCCACTTTGCTATCGAAGCCACCGTAGTGCAATCCAACAGCAGCAGTACAAGGAGCAAGTGGAGAAGGGAGACAAGGACAACAAGAAGCCCACATTTGTGTTGATTAGATTTTCCTGCATTTCTCCGTTGATTCTTTGATCTGACCAACGCGCAGCCGGTGATAGTGACAGTGGTGCTCAGCTATCAAGATCGGCTTCGTTGGCTTATATACATGCATGAACTGCATCTGCGGCCAGCTCTTGAAGATCAAAACATGCATGCCAGATGCTCGGTCGACCCCACTTGTGCAGCTGATGTTCTTAAGTTTTTGTGGTGGAGGGTACTGGTACCTTCTAACTGAGAAAAATCCAGACTTTTAAAAGTTCCAAGCAACAAAATCCTTGCATGGCCCTGTTGGTAGTTTAATGCTTAAAATATGTTCTGCATCGTGAGGAAGAAAAGTTGCTCTCACTAGATCTTCCATCCATTCATGTACAGGTCCAATCAAACTCTTGAGTCTTGACCGTTATAAGTCTTGATTTTTTTCTTTCTTTTTGGAAGTGATTTTTGGGCCACTTCTTCTTGTTATCCAGTTGTCACGCCAAATTCTCACAGAAGATCCATCAGCAACACACCAAATGGTTGCTTGCGAGGTCTAAACCCTGCTCAATGTCTCTCCAGGCAGGGGATGCATCAGTTTTATAAATATTGTCCAACAGATCCCTTGCTTCAGGAGGTCTAAACCCTGCTCAATTGCTCTCTCAAGCTTTGCACAAAGGTTCTCGGGCTTATTTATCAACCTCCAAGAATGGCCATGCTTTGTTGAAGAGCTCTGTATCTCTAATGCCCACTCCACCTACAGCTTTAGGACCAAGTGGCACATCAACCCACAGATCACCAAGCAAACAGTCACGAATTGCTGCACCTGACGGTCCATACCTCGTAAACATGGAGGAACTATATATTAGTTCTCTGAAATTTGGATATATCGGGAAAACATATTATAGGAATCCATATGATGTATTGTATGTTGGAATTTCGAAGATGAGGTCGCCGCCATTTTCCCGTCATCAGCCCCCAAACTTTTTTAATGGTTTTTGAAAACACAACCATTTATCAAAAATAGCATACAAATAAATATGTTTGCGGAGATTGTTTTCAAATTAAAATACAACAAACAATAAAACAACTAAACAAATGTAATAAATAGGGCTAGATCAACTGCCGTGGCATTTGTTGATAATCCTTTGATCCTCCACAAATGCTCAATGAGATCATCTTGAAGTTGCTCGTGAATATTGCTATCACGGATCCTGCGTGCATAGCGAGGAAATCAGCAAAATATGCATGAACTCATGATCAACCTCCGCAAGAGGGCTGTGTGTGGGTGTAGTTCTTTAAGTGTTTCGGTTCGTGTGTGGGTCTAGTTCTTTAAGCTTTTGGTATGTGTGTGGGTCTAGTTATTTTAGTGTTTTGTATCGTGTCTGGGTCTTAAGTTCTTAAATGTATCACTTTTGTGCATACCATGCCATGTGGACACACACAAGTTTTGGGGCCATTCACCCCCTGAGGCTCAATTTCTGACGAAACCCTAGTTATGTTGACCGCGCGGTCTACCCCTTGACTGCATCCCACCGGGGTCCCCCGGTGGGCATATGCCTCCATTTGAGCTTGGTTAGGTCATAGGTACATGTGGTAACAAGGATCATCCCATATGATCCCAAGTTTCTCTCCGGTTCACCTCCGAGGGAGTTCCCCCTATACATCCAGAATGTGCTTAAGTGTAGGAACCCCATGTCCGAGAAGCCGGACACACCTTGGGGGATAGCCTAGGATATAAAACCATCTCAAATCACTTTTGTGCATGCCATGTGGACACACACAAGTTTTCCAGCGATTCCGACGCGCCGGTGGTCTGTATCTTGGAAAACCCTAGGGCGGAGACCCCGCAGATCTACCCCTATAGCTTTCTCCGTGCGTGGGTTTACCAATGGACTTTTTTACTTGTTTTACTTTGTTTAGGACATATGTACATGGAAACCATAGGTTGGGCATACTTTACCATAAAATAGGCTCCGTTTGAGCCGTGACGGGAGTTTCCACATACAGATCCTGGATTTTACCAAGTGCTAGTCCATGTATGTGGAAATCGTCAACGCCGGGTATATGCAAGGTTAGCCAAACCCTAGGGCGGGGACCCCACAGATCTACCCCTAGGGTTAGGGTTAGGGATAGGATCCGGGTGTGGTTTAGGGTTACCAAAATGTTCGCAAAATAGAAAGTTGGCCCGCAGAAGCGGGAAACCCTAGGGCGGGAATGGCCTCGGTTAGGGTTAGGGTTGGAGTTAGGGTTAGCAATGGAATTGTTCCTAAATGTTTTAGGACATATGTACATCGATAGCAGAAGTTGGGCCTAGTGGCTCCGGTTGACCCGTCTGCGAAGAGCGTCACCCGTGGAACCTACATATGCCATCTACGAATTCTTAAAAAATAGAACCTTTTTTACATAATTCATACTAGTAAATAAATAATAGAAACATAATATAAAGTAATATGAGAGAGAGAAAAAAGGAAAAAGAAAAACTATATGCCGAGGGTGGCCGTCGGCATAGGGGGGGCCATGCCCTATGCCGAGGGTAGCCCTCGGCGTCTTACCTGACGCCGTGAGCGCGCCGTTGAGTCGCGGATGGAGCAGCAGCTATGCTGGTACCTACGCCGAGGACCAGGTAGACACCGACGGCTGCCCTCGGCGTAGCAACCTCTACGCCGACGGCAAGTATACGCCGACGGTCGTCTTCCGGCGCTGCCCCGGCGAGGCCGTACGCCGACGGCCCCGATAAAAAGCCCTCGGCGTAGGGTTTGGCCGTCGGCGTCTCCGGCCATTCCCGTAGTGTTTCTAATTTGTACGAACTCGATATTGAGTTGGGCTTGGAGAACCTTTTTTAGTATTTTAGTTTTGGCTATGTCCATGTCACTACATAGGTCTGAAGAACTATTTTTTCTAGAACTGAGAGCTTTCATTGTCTGGAAAAGATGTATGAGTAAATAACACATATCTTTACTTAGTGATGAATGATCTGGTGGTACAAGCTCGAGATCATCACTAGATTATTATTATCATAGAAATATAAAACAGGGTTACCATAAATAAATTAGGTCTCCTCTGAGTCAAAATATTTTCATAGCAATTTTGACGGACCAGAATTTTGAGTAATTTTTTATGTGTTGGTTGTTTTGTTGTATGATTGATTATGATATTTTTTTATTTAAGGATCCTACCTCACATGAAGAATCCTGTGTTTCTCCCGTGATGCAATGAGACAAACAAAAATCCTGCTGCGTTTTATTTCCCATTCCAGTGAATCAACGAGTTCCTTGCAGTCCGTGACATAAATCAAGTTAAAAAATTCAAGTGTTGTGCATGCAGCTAAAAAAGGGTAATATACTATATTCGAAATGTACTTTCCCACGCACTAGCTCAATTCTTTTCCGATCCAGCTCCACTGGACTTCTACTCCCTCCGTTCATAATTACATCGCGTTCTAGCTTTAGTCAAAGTCAAAATTTGTGAAGTTTGACCAAAAATAGAAGAAAGCATATCAAAATTCATAATATCAAATACATATAATTTAAAAACATAAGTTATGACGATTCTAATACAATATATTTTATATTGTATATGTTAACATTTTTTCTCAGTTTTTGAGTCAAACTTTATAAAGTTTGACTTTAAGTAAGACCAGAACACGAGGTAATATTGTGAACGGAGGGACTACCTTGGAAGAACATTTTGCATGCCTGGTTAATTAATACTACTTCTACCCTTGAATACATGCTTTTTTGATAGCATTTTTAGAATATCGAAATATCCTATATTTAAGAGCCGAGGTAGTAGTATAATTCAACAGATTTTGTTGTTCCATTGAAAATGAACTTGATGCCGACAATTGGTGTGGATATATACCATGTCTAAGAAAACGGATATCTAGCTAGCCGGGCAGAGTACGTAGTGAGCGATGGAACAAGCAAAAAGCGGCTGTAAAAAAGATTTTGGGATCCCGCGGATCGAGGGGCAGTGTACGTGTGTGGCACCGCAAAGACACACGCACTAGATAGAATCTGAGATAAATCGGACGGTGGATCGGGACCTCAATCATTGCCGCATCAGATACGCATGCAGCCATTCCCTTTGGAAACACAAGTCACAGGCTGACACGACTAAGAGCATCTCCAGCCCTTGGCCGACCTCCTCACGGCTAAATCCGATATAAATGGCATCGAATTAGACGAAACTTTCGATCGAGAAGCATCGAAGTTTCCGTCTCCCCGGTAGATACCCGTTGTTCGGCGTTTTCAGAAAAAAAACGTCCCTAGGAACGTCCAAAATCAAATATCCAGCATAGTTTGGCGAATTTGACCAGTTCTGCCAATATTTGCCTTATTTTTACGAATAAACATTACAGTTCAATAAAACAAGACGAGTTATCAAACAAATCAAATGGAAATTAGTTGGTGTTGCCTCGAAGCGTCCATATGTGCTCAACCAGATCATCTTGCAGCTGTTGATGCATTGTGGAGTCTCAAATCTCCTGACGCATAGCGATGAATGCAACCCACGATGCCGAGATCTGGTGGTTAGGTTGTGCAAGAGGACCCTCTCTTTCATATGATGTAGCTTGTTCGCTCAGAGGAACTAGATACTTTCGCCCATTCTCGATAATCATGTTGTGTAAGCACACACAACAGTTCATAACCTCCCACATCTGCTCTTTGGACCAAGTCAAAGCGGGGAACCAGACTACAACAAATCTCTGCTAGAGGACACCAAATGCACGCTCAACGTCCTTTCGGCAACCTTCTTGTTTCTTGACAAACTCCACCTCCTTCGGGAGGGCTGGGCTTGAGATAGTCTTTACAAATGTTGCCCACTTTGGGTAGATACCGTCTGTAAGATAGTATCCCTAGTTGTACCGCTAGCCATTGATCACAAAGTTAACCGGGGGAGCATGACCCTCAACAAGCTTGGAGAAGATCGGCGAGCACTGCAAGACGTTGATGTCGTTGTTGGATCCCGGCATACCAAAGGAGTGCCAAATCCAGAGATCATAGGTAGCCACTACCTCAAGTATCATAGTGTAGCCTTTTTTGTGACCCTTGTACATTCTCTGCCAGGCAAACGGATAGTTCTTTCATTTCCAATACATGCAGTCAATGCTTCCAAGCATCCTTGAAAATCCTCGAGCTTCATTGACAGTGAGGATCTTAGCAGTGTCTTTGATAGTGGGTGATCTCAAGTAGATGTCACCGAACACTTCTATCACCGCCCTGCAGAACCGGTAGAAATAATCAAGGGTGGTGGACTCCGCCATCCGAGATAGTCATCGGTAGAATCACCAGGAGCTCCATATGTCAGCATCCGCAAAGCCACCATGCACTTTTGGAGGGCGGAAAACCCTGCCATGCCGGTGCAATACAACTCGTATCTGAAATAAGAGTCGTACTCTCGAAGGGCATACACAATTCTCAGGAAGAGCTTCCAACTCATCCTGAAACGACGCCTAAAAACAGCCTCACCATGCAATGGATCGTCGGCGAAGTAGTCGACATAGAGCATGCAGTAGCCCTCCATTCGCTGCCTCGGCTTGCACTTCCGACGATCTAGTGCCGACCCACCACAACGACCAATGGCCGACTCGGCGTACAAGCCGGACATGCAAGCTAAGATCAGCATGTGCTCCTCGTCTTGGGCGACGGCTGCCATTTCATCTTCAAATAGCTCGGCGAACATCTGCTCCTCCTCCTCATCGGAGTCCATGTCCGGCTAGGCAATTGGACGAACACCTGCCGGGCGTGTCGACGAGGAGAAACGCGAGGGAGCTGCCCGACGGTGGAATATAGGAAGAGGGCACGACAGACAGCGGAATATAGGTTGTTGGGTGGAGGAACGGCGGAATTCAGGCAACCAGCCGACAGATTGGCGAGGGGTGGTGCCGACAGTGACAGAGCAACGAGAAGGGAGGGGGGATTTGCGTCGACAAAGTGGTGGGGTTCGTGTGTTCTCTCGCCGACAGAGCGGGCCCGTCCCCGCTTTTCTCTATTCCAGAGTCCCCGAGCGCACCCGGGGGGCCGGGGATGGCCTGGGCTCTCCGGATGGATTAAAGGCCAATCCGGGGCAAACGAGGAGCCGGAGGCGTGGCTGGACCGAATAACGCCGTCCGGATGTAAAAAAAGGGCTACCGGGGGCCTCGTCAGGGAGACAGCTGGAGATGCTCTAAGAGCATCTCCACTCGCGTCCCCGAAACCGCTCTCCATAACGCGCCGAATCTAGCGTTTGAGGGACGCATTAAAGTGGTGCCGTGTTTGGGGTACGTCGCTCCCCAGCCGCGTCCCTCAAACGAGTCTCCAAAAGTTTAAAATGCTGCGAAAATAATGTTTTCATTCAAAATTTGTTATATGTTACATGGTTTGAATGAAAACAAACATAATGGCTAGGTTGATCTAACTTAGCCTACTGGCCGCCCAACGGCGCATTCGATGGCCCCGCCCCGCCGTCGCCACTGTCCCTCTTCCACTACTCGGCCTGCTGGTGGCGCTGCTACCGCCGGAGCCCAGCGAAGAGAGCGCGGTGTTCCGCCGCGTCATCAAGGAGACGTTGACGTTCGTCCGCAAAGAAGCGGTGGCCTACCTCCTCTACGAGCGCCCGCTCAAGGGAGAGTTCGATGGCGTGGCGCCAGCGCGCGTCGTTGCCCTCCTCGCGAGCCCGAGCGGCGTCATGTACGTCCTTCAGCGACTCGAAGGACTCGATGATGGCCCTTTGCTCGGTCGATGTCTCATCCGGATCCGGCCCGTCATCGCTCCACTCGAAACTGTCGTCGTCGTCGGCCTCCACCTCCGCCGCCGCTTCCACCGCTTGCCGCTCGGCGTACTCCCTCCACACTTGCGCAACGACAACATGGCCGTGCACACGCTCCGCCTCCCACCGCGCCTCGCGCTCCAGGCGCTCATGTTCGTGCGCGAGGAACGCGTCGTGGCTAGCGTCATCCACCACAAGCGCCTGCTCCTCCCATTGCTCGTTCCCCACGAGCTCTGGGTCGTACTCCACCGGCAGAGGGGGAGGTGGAGACGGTGGTGAAGGAGGAGAAGGTGGTGGAGGCACCTGGCCGCCGTTGGTGTGGCCCAACATCGCGGACGTGGTAGGAAGACGGCGAGGCATTGTTTTCTTACGGCGGAGGATTGGATACCGGCGGCTGTGCTGGTGTAATGAACGGAGGCGGCGTTTTATAGGCGGCGGCGACACACATAGAGGCGGGAAGAACACACGGGAGCGGGCATGCTACGCGCGGGAAGCGGCCAAGAAAACGCGGGAAGAACGCGCGGGAAGCGGTGACACGTGGAGGAGGCGGAGGCACAGCTCCGACAGGACGTCTTGCCTGCCCCGCCTTGGAAACCGTCGTCGCCATTAGAGCAAAGCTGCGATGTTTCAGTTTGTGCGGCTGACGCGTCGGGCCCGCGCCTCGCCACGTGGTTACGTGTTCTGTCTGGCGCGCCCAGAGCATGCCTTGTGACACTAGGATGGCCTCGGGACGCCAGACAGCCACGCCGGACAAATTGGGCTTTTGAAGCACGCACCTAGGTCAAATAAAACGTCCAACGCGCCCAAAAATGGGGGTCCAGACTGGATATGCTCTAAGCTCAAAGGCCATGGATGCAGCAGTACTGAATAAAAAAAATATAATATCAAGACTTGTGGTCGAGAGGTAGTGAGTATAGATTAGTGGATGCTAGTGCTTCACGATGGTTGGTTTTTGTTAGCAAACGGCATAAGATCAAGAATCATCTAACTATTTTAGGAGATTGATCTTGCTATTTTGTAGATAATAATGTATGGAGAAAACGAATTATCTAACTAATTGCATCATCTGCAAACTTGGGGAACACCGAACTACAAAACATGTCTTCTTACTCTTACTAATACCAATACTAGGTCTGTTCAAATGAATAAGATTCATGTTTTTTTTGAAAAGTCAATGTATGTAAAGTTTGACCAATCTGTTCTAAAATACATTAACATGCTAATTACAAAATCAAAATCATCAGATACATGGTGAAATAAACTACCTGCTGTAGTTGTGTTGCCAGAACTTGAATGGTTTACTAGGGCAACATTGGTAAATAAATATATTTCGTCATCTCTCCTCATTAACTACATGGCAAACAAAAATCCAACATATTGTAGTAAAAGATGGCGACATTTAGTTAAAAAATCCACTGAGAGTAGCGAAATGCCCTGACACTGGTGACCGACCTTGAAGTTTCGGGCAACATGTACCGTCAATCCCATCCTTTTTTTCCTCTTCCCATTGCAAACGTTCTCAATGTACTACCTCCCTTTAAAGGAATATGACGCACTCGTATTTCCTTTAACCATAAAAATTGAGCAACAAAATCTTGATTATATTATAGTATGTAATTAGTATCGTCCAATTCATATTGAAAAAGACTATTTAATGATACTAATTTAATACAAATAATCTTTATATATTTAAAATAATTTTTAATCAAACAAAAAACCATGTAAATCGAGGGCGCATTATTTATTGAAACAGAAGTAGTAATTCCTAGTGGTAGTCAGGGTTGACACTGAGACTGAGAGAAAAGTCAAGCGTAGGTAGGCAGGAGGGATATCCACGCGGCAGCCTGTGAGTGCGAGGGCTGGTCCGCCGTGGACAGAAGACCAAGTGTTGTCAATTTACAGTTCTGCCCCAGTTTAGTAAAATCAACTTGCACCTTCTTCTGCTCTATAAATATAAATACAGGCTCGCCTGCTCTGCTCTGCTCTCCATTCCATCCACCACAAGATCCAGCCTAGCCGCGATCAATCAGTAGGTGCAGCTAGCTTGTTGTTGCGTGCGTGGAGCAGCCACGTGTTTGCTAATGGCGATCCTCGGCCCGGCCGTGGACCGGCAGCAGCAGCCGTCCACCTGCAACGCTCCATCTTCGTCGGACTCGTGCAAAGAGGAGGAGGAGCTCAAGGGTGTGCGTCACCTGTGCGAGCGTGGCATTACGGCCCTACCGCCACGCTACGTCCTCCCACCCTCCGACCGCCCGGCGCCGGCGGCTCCCCGCAGCATACCCGTCATCGACCTTGCTCGCCTCCGCTCATCAGAGCGCGCCAGGGAACTGGCCGCGCTCGACGCCGCGTGCCGCGACCTGGGCTTCTTCCAGGTGGTCAACCACGGCGTGCAAAGCCAAGGGATGCTGGACGTGGCGCGCCGCTTCTTCGCGCTGCCGCAGGAGGAGCGGGCGCGCCATATGTCGTCTGACATCCGGGCGCCCGTAAGGTACGGGACCAGCTTCAACCAGCTCAACGACGGCGTGCTCTGCTGGCGGGATTTCCTCAAGCTGCTCTGCAACCCGGCCAGGCTAGACGAGGTGGTGCCGTCCTGGCCAGACAACCCCGCTGACCTCAGGTACGTACGTAATAAACACTTTCATTCCTGCTGCACTTGTGTCCATAACTAAGACTGCTCATAGTGGGAGTAACATAGCTAGTAACATCACACATCTCAAGGCATTTTGGTGACATGGCATGTCAATAAATGAAGAAAGAGAGTGAGGTGGTAACTAGCTATGTTACCATAACATCACACAACCCAAAGCAAAATGAGTCTACAAGATAATAAATGACACAATGCATGACACCACATATAAGTTACTACCCACTATGAAGGTAGTAACCTAGACTAGTAACATGGCATATGTTACTAGTCTAAGTTACTCTCCACTATGACCAGCCTAAGGTAAACTAAAGTAGTAGGATGCACTGACATGACATCATTAAGTAGAGGGATTCCCAGAGCAATTCAATTCAATTCAAATAATAAATATGGAATATTTGATTGAAGTGGACACCCACATATATCTATGTAAGGTGAAGCTGATGCTGATGCTGATGCTGCTGTTGCTATATATCTGCTGATGCAAACCAAATCCAAACGAATGCTATATATGTAGGATAGATATCATGCATGTTGGGAAGTGAGCCTAGCTCAACTAGTTGGGGGAGTGGATGTACAAACCCAGCACCTGAGTAAAATCCCCACGGACGCGAATTTAGGTTCCTATTTATACTTGAGACCCAGGCTAGACCTGATACTCAAGCAATTTATCTTGAGGACTATGCTTTAATCTTAACAAAGATTATAAATCTTAGTACTCATGCCAAATGGCTGTGTGCATCCCTAGTTGGTGCAGAGGCCGGGAAGTGAAATTCTCCCCATTTTAAACTACCGATGCACGGCTTTGCTACGCTCATGGATACCGTTGTAGCATGTCGAGCACCGGGACCTCTTTACGGAGGTGTCTTCACGGTTGGAGGATATGGCGAGGGATATTTTCTCCCAACATGGGTGGCAGCGTGACCTTCGGCTAGATCCTCCTAGCTAGTCTTTGTTTCTGTCTTTTGAACCTTATTTTTCCATTTGAACACCTTTCTGGTTTTGTAACGAATTTATGTGCGGCTGTGTGCATCTTAGTTATGTAGAGGTCGGGTCTATTGCGCAAGTAATAAAGTGTCCATTTTCAAAAAAAAGATATTATGCATGTATGTGCACCTGATAGCATGAAAGATATACTAATTGATACAAAGTAGATGCCGCAGCCTTTTGCAGCCAGCCAGCTAACATGCACATCGTCTCTGTCTCACTCATCAAAAACTTGGTAATAATACACAAACAAGCCACTTTCCGGCTGGCTGGCTGCCTGGCATGGTAAAAAAATCGAATGAAATCCGCCAATATATTCACGTTGTCATCTCCCAAAAAATAAGATTCACTTTGTCTACCTAGAAACTAGATGCATGTCCACATGTAAAAAAGTAACTCATTTATTTTCTAAAAAAAACTCATAATTCATTCGTACCGGCAACACACGCTGACATGTGGACCCTCCTTTTTTTATTTTGACTCTCCAGGGATGTGATGTCGCCGTACGCTCGTGCGAACCAGATGTTGTTCCGAGAGCTAATCTCGGCGGCGCTAGAGGCGATGGGGATCATTGGCAGCGGGGTCCTGAAGGAGCTCGAGAGCGGGACACATATGATGATGGTCAACTGTTTCCCGGCGTGCCCGGAGCCAGAGCTGACGCTAGGGATGCCGCCGCACTCCGACTATGGATTCCTCACCCTCCTCCTCCAGGACCAGGTCAATGGTCTCGAAGTCAGCGATGGGGAAGACTGGCTCCTCGTCGACCCTCTGCCAGGCGCGCTCGTCGTCAACGTCGGCGATCACCTCGAGGTGAGTCGAGTAATTTTTTTTTGAAACACAAGTTTTTACCAACCCGGTAGCATAATAGATAGCACTAGCAAAGTTTATACCGATTAATTTAAATAGGTGGGCTAAGTTTAGTTATATTGAAGATTTCTAAAATCTTATCATCACATCAAGGAGATATAACGACAAAAGAGTGAAATCTCGGCATGCCAAGATGCATTCAACCCTCTCTAGATAGGGTAGCAAAATAAACCAGCACTAGCGAAATGACGGCTGTTTGGTCGAGCGGTAAAAAGAAAGGGCACATATAATCGGGAAGTCCATTTTCCCCCACCTCTCTCTCTCGTCTACAGTAGACAGAGACGTTGCCGAGATAAACCGGGCCGATCTCGAGCCCCTCTGGCGGCGATGCCGGCCGGAGGTGGCGGAGGTGAGGTGCCGGAGTAGGTTCCTAGGTTAGGAGTAGTTTCCGGCGGTTTGCCTGTTAGTGTGTTGGAGGTACTCCTCTCTGCTCCGGTGGCCGGAGTCCAGGTGGCCTCCACCTCGTCTGATCTCCAAATTAGGCCTTTGACACCTCCCTCGAGCTCCTGATGACGCCTCCTCTTCCGCTCCTGGCCGGCCTCGGTGGCGAGGGGGATTGGTGGAGTCGTCGTCTTCGACTCA
Source organism: Lolium rigidum (assembly GCF_022539505.1). NCBI lineage: Eukaryota > Viridiplantae > Streptophyta > Magnoliopsida > Poales > Poaceae > Lolium > Lolium rigidum. The sequence continues at coordinate 267,495,394 of NC_061512.1, forward strand.
ATCTGGAGGTGGCAGGGGCTGAGTGCCCTTTTAGTGCTCCGGCGCAGCACCAGATGGCTCGTCGCCGGCGGTCTCCCTCCAGATCCGTGGCGGATCTAGGACTGGAGCTCGTCGACGACAAGGCTCCTCGATAAGGCGCCTAGGAGTCAGTAACTGAAGAAGAAGGTAGCCTCCTTATTTCCTTGGCCGACCATGGTGGCGAGGGAGGTTGGCTTGGAGGCGTACTGCGGCGTGTTTCTCCGACCTGACCGGCCGTGGAGGCGAGGGGGCGGGAGATGCTGCGCGGAGCCGGTTTCTTCTTCTAGTTTCTGATGCAGTACTTGTTGCTGTTGGCTCTCTCTCTCGCTTCTCAAGGCCCATGGCGGTGGCTTGAGCTCGAGACTGGTCTACCGGCGGTGATGGTTTCGTTGAGGAGCTCATCTCCGACGTTTCAATGACGGATTCCCGTCTTCGCGTCGGACTCAATGGCAGTAGGGCTGTTGCTCCGCCGCTGCTTTGCTCCGGCTGTCGGTGCTCTCCTGGGCCTCGTCTCCAAGTGGCTTGTTCCCCGGAGGCATGGGCGCAGTCCGTCGTTGGAGTTCGATCTTGAGGAAGAGGAGGATGAAGTGCTTGATCGCGTTTTCAAGTTTTCTCTTTGGTCCTTTATGCTTATTTTCTGGACCCCTGTGTAATTCCTTGTACTTCTAAGGGTCTCTTGTACTCCAGTTTTATTAATAGAAGCTTTTATCGGGTGGGTTCACCCGGTGACTTGTTCAAAAAAAGGGCGCATATATAATGGAGCAATCAAACTAGACCAGCAGCTGATTTTGCTAACCGCTTAGGTGTAGCCTTTCTTTCAGGAAAAAGAAAGCGAAGTAGTAGTATGAGAGAATCTAGGTTGAAAAAGTCGACCAGTTAGACTACCCCCGTGTGTACTAACTCCATCTCAAGGCTTACGGCCTATATGTTTTTAGAAAGTTAAAATAAGTGATCAAACTTTTAGAAAAATCTATCAATAAATACAACTTTTTATAGATATTATATGAAAACTTATTTCATTTTCTATCTAATGATATTGATTTTGTATTCAACATGTTACTATTCTTAGTAAAAATTTGGTCAAAATTCACTTGCTTTGATCTTTCAAAAAAATATAGATCTTAAGCTTTAGAATGGAGGTAGTAGCGACAAAACTTCCCGTGCAAGATGCTAGCTACGATAAACATAGACTAATGTACTAATTAACTACCATGAGATGGATGGGTTGGAAAGATAAGATTTTTGTAATTAAAGGAGAATATATAAAATTCACCGGCATATATGTGTAGGCCAATGCTGCTAGCTTATAGCTAGCATCATCTACCTCGTTCCAACACGTGTACAAGCTATACCTAGAAGAAGCACTCCACTTCAATTTGATATAAAGTTAGTTGTAGGTGCTTGATGAAACTTCTTTTGACTTTGCTCGATCGAAGATCATGCATATCACTTCTTATACACGCGCACAACATAATATATTTATGAACACCATGTGCCAATCTTTCGCTTTAAGCAAAACGGCATGATGATTCTTCTACTATTTCATGCTTTTCTATCTAGCTAGCCTAATTACCGTAGCCAGAGCCAGCACGTCTATTGTATATTAATTAATCCTTATTTGAAACTAGTAAGCAATGATATGTCAATTTTGCACCCTCTATACTTAACTTGCTTTGTCTTTTATATGTAAATGCAGATATTCAGCAATGGGCGGTACAAGAGCGTGTTGCACCGGGTGCGGGTGAACTCCACCCGGTCACGTATCTCCGTGGCCTCACTCCACAGTCTTCCTACGGAGCGGGTCATCGGGCCCGCGCCAGAGCTGCTTGCCGAAGGTACCCCGCGGCTGTACTTGGACACTGATTTGGCTACCTTCCTCGACTACCTCTCCTCCGCTGAAGGGAAGCACAAGACCTTTCTCCAGTCTAGAAGGATTACATTTCCACCATCATAGTCGCTATCAACACCACGACCACCACTACGATCGTATAGTCTTCACCATTTGAGCTATTATATGTATTGATCGGTCAAATTGTACTATTCACTCACCTCCAATCATTTAATCATAGCTAGTACAGGTACTTACGTATATCGATCGAGATCGATCCCCTTAATTAACTAGGTGATTCCCCGCGTGTTGCGGCGGGAAATTTTAGAAAATATACTTGAGTAGAGCTAAGGATTGTAGACCTAAAGCATTGAGAGAGAGAAATATATTACTTGGCTATATACAATGCTACAACTTGACATTTTTTAAAATTTTGTAATGTTATACCAATGTTTTGATCCGAATAACAAATTATCGTCACCGTGTTACAAAATAGTTGCGACTTTCAGGATGTAAGTTGTTTGTCTGTACATAACATATTTGGCATGCCATTGTGTTCTTCTGATGGAACTATATTAATTTGATTATCTCTTGGTTGCATCCATGACCTACAAAATCTCAGACTCCGGCCAAGGACAGTCATAAATCCAAAGAAAATGCAGACAATAAAGAGATTGTATCCAAGTTTTAAATAACCTTACGTTTTTTGCCACAATACATCAGTCCCTAGATCAGACGCTCAAACATATGTGGAAGGAAGATTATGGATTGCTTACGTTGATCCCTGCAAATGAATCAACAAAAGATCGTATAAAGGATATTAGAAAAAAATCAGATTTTGATATAAAAGAAAACCAAGCACTCTCAAGTTCATAAATTATTAGTAAACTGGCTTTAGCGAATCACTAAATGCTTCAGTTAAAAATTGATTGAAATAAAAATGCGATCTTGACAACCCTGGGAACGTGCGCACTGCAGACTTACTGTCACTGGACAATACTTTCTAAGGACGACATCCCATCATTCCTTGTATAGGTGCAATCAACAAACTGCTTGGCCTTCCTAGATTGGGGATCATCCAAAGAAACAAAGAGAAGAACCATTGCCACAATGAGATAAACAACCACTTTGATAATGATGCCCTAACGGATATCTTAGTTATTGGCCTCATTGGCATATCAACAAACAGGCAACCACACGCGATATATACACGCGATATATACAGAGAAGAAAGCAACAAATAGCCAAACCTGCACGGAACGTTGAGGTAAAGATGCAAATTATCAGGGAGAGTGGATAACCTCTTTACGGATTTCCACCTGTAGAGCTTGCACCGTGCCAAACCTTGTAGCTGCTCTGCCCAGCAAAGAATCAATGAAGGCTTCGAGTCAGAGCTATGCTCTCGCCCATGCAAACTGCTCAATGTATCAATAGGAGGAGAAAGTACAGAGATTCTCGATGCCCGCGTGCCAGTTGGATTCATCAGATGAAAACTGGTTACGACGCGGCTAGCGTGTTCAGAAAGCAGCGGAACTGAGGCCAAAGAGGAGGCACTTATACGGTGGAGACCTCCACTCGTCCTGCTCTCCTACTCTCGTTCATCTCATCATGGCTTGTAGTTCATCTCATCATGGCTTGTAGTGTCCTTCGGTCCAGTATCTGGCCTGTTGACAATATCACCGAGAGAAAGAGTGTTCCCATATTCATATATATGAACACAAAGAGGAATAGTAAGAGGTGATATTTGAAGAGGATGGAACCTGTAGGAGACGATGAGTCGCAGTGCTAAGTGGCAATTGATTTTTGAGGTCGGAAGAAAGTAATTGGACAGACTCCATGCATCCCTATAGATGGACCTTGCTGGCGCTTCAGTTAAGCAAGCAGGAATCGAGAAGGCATGAAAGAAGTAACTGACGGAGAGCTCTGGTGGAAGGAGGATACGACTGTAAGACTAAGTGACTTGATGATGTGAACGTGTGTGTAGGCTGACGTTGAAGATTGGAAGATGTGGAAGCTCTTAATTAAGAATGACTCGACGACCATAGATTTGAAATACAACGGATAAAATTAATTAAGATGATGTGGATGCACCAAATTTCAGCTTGCAAACATTAAATGCATCTTAGTGGGGATGAACTTTATAGATATTATAGATTAGATAGCCTGATCCATAATTTTGGTTATTTAATTCACTACGTGAACGCGCCGAGGTGCCGACGGTAAAATATCGGGGCCGTCGGCACAGGACCCGTTCCGGCCAGGCCAGCAGGTTAGCCGTCGGCACATGAAGATCTATGCCGACGGCAACCGTCGGCACAGTTTCGGCCGTCAGCACAGCCTCTCCGTCGTAACGGCGAAGTAACAACGTCAGGACTGTTGCCGTCGGCACATATTTCAGCCATGTGCCGACGGCTTTGCCGTCGGCATAGCTATTTTCCATTTTACCACATTAATCATCGAAAAATCATAACTAAATCATTATAATTCAGAAAAATACAAATAATATATCAAATTTTTTAGATAAATAAGATCTATCTTGGAAAAATATGAAACACGAAATATTGAAAATATCTCAAAAAATCTTCAAAAAATGAGCTATCATATCTGATGTTTTATGGCTTTCACACAGAACAACTAATGTTATGGCTAGAATCGTCGCATAGTTTCAGATAATGTGCCCATATTGTGCACACATGTGCATCTTGGGATATCCTACGATGTTGCAGCAGGAAGTTTTCCATTTCATCGCACGAAAAAACCATATTCTATTTTTGAGGTGTCGAAAACGGGGTGTTTTGTGAAGCAACCACCAAATTAAAATTTCACATTGGTACCAACATATTTTTCAAAAATATTAGACCACATAAGATAGACAATTTCTTAACCGGTGTATCTGGAACCTTTCCATCCACCCCTCATGAAAAAGACAAATTCATGCCGAATCGATAGGAGACCGACCAGATTTGAACTACAGGTACCTTATATAATGCTCAGGATTTTTTGTAAAAATCATTTTTAGGTTCACAACATGCTATTTCATCAGAGATCTAGTGCAAGTTTGGTGAGCCTCAGCCCCGGGCAAAGGATCTTCTTGCTCGCCGTTTTGAATATAGTTTGAATGCCCGCCGTTTAGGGTTTAGGGTTTTAGGGTTGAGGGTTTAGGGTTTAGGGTTTAGGGTTTAGGGTTTAGGGTTTTAGGGTTGAGGGTTTAGGGTTTTAGGGTTTAGGGTTTTAGGGTTTAGGTTTTAGGGTTTAGGGTTTAGGGTTTTAGGGTTTAGGGTTTAGGGTTTAGGGTTTTAGGGTTTAGGGTTTAGGGTTAGGGTTTAGGGTTTAGGGTTTAGGGTTTAGGGTTTAGGGTTTAGGGTTTAGGGTTTTAGGGTTTAGGGTTTAGGGTTTTAGGGTTTCGGGTTTAGGGTTTAGGGTTTAGGGTTTAGGGTTTAGGGTTTAGGGTTTAGGTTTAGGGTTTTAGGGTTTAGGGTTTTAGGGTTTAGGGTTTTAGGGTTTAGGGTTTAGGGTTTAGGTTTTAGGTTTAGGGTTTAGGGTTTAGGGTTTAGGGTTTAGGATTTTAGGGTTTAGGGTTTAGGGTTTAGGGTTTATGGTTTAGGGTTTTAGGGTTTAGGGTTTAGGGTTTAGGCTTTAGGATTTAGGGTTTAGGGTTTAGGGTTTAGGGTTTAGGGTTTAGGGTTTTTAGAGTTTTTAGGATTTTTAGGGTTTAGGGTTTAGGGTTTAGGGTTTAGGGTTTTTAGGGTTTAAGGTTTAGGGTTTAGGGTTTAGGGTTTAGGGTTTAGGGTTTAGGTTTTAGGGTTTAGGTTTTAGGGTTTAGGGTTTAGGGTTTAGGGTTTTCGGCATCGTCAAAACTCGTGATTTCAAGCATTTATGGCCGTTTTCGTGGGCTATGGTCCACGTTTTCGGGTCCCGGGAGGATTTCGATGCCCCGTGACCCATGGTACACGAGTCTACCGGCATCGTCAAAACTCGTGATTTCGAGCATTTCTGGCCGTTTTTGTCGGAGTCCACGGTTTCGGGTCCCGGGAGGATTTCGATGCCCTGTGACCCCCGGTACACGACTCTAGCGGCATCATTAAAACTCGTTATTTCAAGCATTTCTGGCCGTTTTCGTGGGCTATAGTCCACGGTTTCGGGTCCCGGGAGGATTTCGATGCCCCGTGACCCACGGTACACTACTCTCTGGCGGCATCGTCAAAACTCGCGATTTCGAGCATTTCTGGCTGTTTTCGTGGGCTATAGTCCACGATTTTCGGTTCCCGGGAGGATTTTGATGCCACGTGACCCCCGGTACATGAATCTAGCGGCATCATCAAAACTCATGATTTCGAGCATTTCTTGCTATTTTCGTGGGCTATAGTCCATGTTTTCAGTTCCCGGGAGGATTTTGATGCCCCGTGACCTCCGGTACATGACTCTAGCGGCATCGTCAAAACTCGTGATCTCGAGCATTTCTGCCCGTTTTCGTGGGCTATAGTCCACGATTTTCGGTTCCCGGGAGGATTTTGATGCCACGTGACCCCCGGTACATGAATCTAGCGGCATCATCAAAACTCGTGATTTCGAGCATTTCTTGCTATTTTCGTGGGCTATAGTCCACATTTTCGGTTCCCGGGAGGATTTTGATGCCCCGTGACCTCCGGTACATGACTCTAGCGGCATCGTCAAAACTCGTGATCTCGAGCATTTCTGCCCGTTTTCGTGGGCTATAGTCCATGTTTTCGGGTCCCGGGAGGATTTCGATGCCCCGTGACCCACGGTACATGACTCTAGCGGCATCGTCAAAACTCGTGATTTCGAGCATTTCTGCCCGTTTTCGTGGGCTATAGTCCATGTTTTCGGGTCCCGGGAGTATTTCGATGCCCGTGACCCACGGTACACGACTCTAGCGGGATCATCAAAACTCGTGATTTCAAGCAATTCTGGCCATTTTCATGGGCTATAGTCCACATTTTCGGTTCCCACGAGGATTTCGATGCCCCGTGACCCCCGGTACACGACTCTAGCGGCATCGTCAAAACTCGTGATTTCGAGCATTTCTGGCCGTTTTCGTGGGCTATAGTCCACGATTTTCGGGTCCCGGGATGATTTCGATGCCCTGTGACCCCCGGTACACGACTCTAGTGGCATCATCTAAACTCGTGATTTCGAGCATTTATGGCCGTTTTCGTGGGCTATGGTCCACGTTTTCGGGTCCCGGGAGGATTTCGATGCCCCGTGACCCACGGTACACGACTCTAGCGGCATCGTCGAAACTCGTGATTTCGAGCATTTCACGTGGCTACGTTTTCAGTGGGCTATAGTCCATCGATTTCGGTTTCGTGGGTATGTCCAGCGTCCGGAGGATTTCGATGCCCCGTGACCCCGGTACATGACTCTAGCGGCATCGTCAAAACTCGTGATTTCAAGCATTTCTCGTGGCATCAGATTTTCGGTGAGGTCTATAGTCCACTCGTGATTTTCGGGTATCCCTGACGGGAGGATTTTCGATGCCCCGTGACCCACGGTAGACATGACTCTAGCGGCATCGTCAAAACTCGTGATTTCGAGCATTTCTGGCTATTTTCGTGGGCTATAGTCCATGTTTTCGGGTCCGGAGTATTTCGATGCCCGTGACCCACGGTACACGACTCTAGCGGGATCATCAAAACTCGTGATTTCGAGCATTTCTGGCCATTTTCGTGGGCTATAGTCCACGGTTTCGGGTCCCGGGAGGATTTCGATGCCCGTGACCCACGGTACACGACTCTAGCGGCATCGTCAAAACTCGTGATTTCGAGCATTTCTGCCGTTTTCGTGGGCTATAGTCCATGTTTTCGGTCCCGGGAGGATTTCGATGCCCCGTGACCCCCGGTACATGACTCTAGCGGCATCGTCAAAACTCGTGATTTCGAGCATTTACGGCCGTTTTCGTGGGCTATAGTCCATGTTTTCGGTTCCCACGAGGATTTCGATGCCCCGTGACCGGTACACGACTCTAGCGGCATCGTCAAAACTCGTGATTTCGAGCATTTCTGGCCGTTTTCGTGGGCTATAGTCCACGATTTTCGGGTCCCGGGATGATTTCGATGCCCTGTGACCCCCGGTACACGACTCTAGCGGCATCATTAAAACTCGTGATTTCAAGCATTTATGGCCGTTTTCGTGGGCTATGGTCCACGTTTTCGGGTCCCGGGAGGATTTCGATGCCCCGTGACCCACGGTACACTACTCTAGCGGCATCGTCAAAACTCGTGATTTCGAGCATTTCTGGCTGTTTTCGTGGGCTATAGTCCACGATTTTCGGTCCCGGGAGGATTTTGATGCCACGTGACCCCCGGTACATGACTCTAGCGGCATCATCAAAACTCGTGATTTCGAGCATTTCTTGCTATTTTCGTGGGCTATAGTCCATGTTTTCTGGTCCCGGGAGGATTTTGATGCCCCGTGACCTCCGGTACATGACTCTAGCGGCATCGTCAAAACTCGTGATCTCGAGCATTTCGCCCGTTTTCGTGGGCTATAGTCCACGATTTTCGGGTCCCGGGAGGATTTTGATGCCACGTGACCCCCGGTACATGACTCTAGCGGCATCATCAAAACTCGTGATTTCGAGCATTTCTGGCTGTTTTCGTGGGCTATAGTCCACATTTTCGGTTCCCGGGAGGATTTTGATGCCCCGTGACCCTCGGTACATGACTCTAGCGGCATCGTCAAAACTCGTGATTTCGAGCATTTCTGGCCGTTTTCGTGGGCTATAGTCCATGTTTTCGGGTCCCGGGAGGATTTCGATGCCCCGTGACCCCCGGTACATGACTCTAGCGGCATCGTCAAAACTCGTGATTTCGAGCATTTCTGGCCGTTTTCGTGGGCTATAGTCCATGTTTTCGGGTCCCGGAGGATTTCGATGCCCCGTGACCCACGGTACACGACTCTAGCGGGATCATCAAAACTCGTGATTTCAAGCATTTCTGGCCATTTTCGTGGGCTATAGTCCACATTTTCGGCTCCCACGAGGATTTCGATGCCCCGTGACCCCCGGTACACGACTCTAGCGGCATCGTCAAAACTCGTGATTTCGAGCATTTCTGGCCGTTTCGTGGGCTATAGTCCACGATTTTCGGTCCCGGGATGATTTCGATGCCCTGTGACCCCCGGTACACGATTCTAGCGGCATCATTTAAACTCGTGATTTCAAGCATTTATGGCCGTTTTCGTGGGCTATGGTCCACGTTTTCGGGTCCCGGGAGGATTTCGATGCCCCGTGACCCACGGTACACGACTCTAGCGGCATCGTCAAAACTCGTGATTTCGAGCATTTCTGGCTATTTTCGTGGGCTATAGTCCACGTTTTCGGTTCCCGCGAGGATTTCGATGCCCCGTGACCCCGACATGACTCTAGCGGCATCGTCAAAACTCGTGATTTCGAGCATTTCTGGCCGTTTTCGTGGGCTATAGTCCACGGTTTTCAGGTCCCGGAGGATTTCGATGCCCCGTGACCCCCGGTACATGACTCTAGCGGCATCGTCAAAACTCGTGATTTCAAGCATTTCTGGCCGTTTTCGTGGGCTATAGTCCACGATTTCGGGTCCCGGGAGGATTTCGATGCCCCGTGACCCACGGTACACGACTCTAGCGGCATCATCAAAACTCGTGATTTCAAGCATTTCTGGCCATTTTCGTGGGCTATAGTCCACGGTTTTCGGGTCCCGGGAGGATTTCGATGCCCCGTGACCCACGGTAGACGACTCTAGCGGCATCGTCAAAACTCGTGATTTCGAGCATTTATGGCTGTTTTCGTGGGCTATAGTCCATGTTTTCGGGTCCCGGGAGGATTTCGATGCCCGTGACCCACGGTACACAACTCTAGCGGCATCATCAAAACTCGTGATTTCGAGCATTTCTGGCCATTTTCGTGGGCTATAGTCCACGGTTTCGGGTCCCGGGAGGATTTCGATGCCCCGTGACCCACGGTACACGACTCTAGCGGCATCGTCAAAACTCGTGATTTCGAGCATTTCTGCCCGTTTTCGTGGGCTATAGTCCACGTTTTCGGGTCCCGGGAGGATTTCGATGCCCCGTGACCCCCGGTACATGACTCTAGCGGCATCGTCAAAACTCGTGATTTCGAGCATTTCTGGCCGTTTTCGTGGGCTATAGTCCACGATTTTCGGTCCCGGATGATTTCGATGCCCTGTGACCCCCGGTACACGACTCTAGCGGCATCATTAAAACTCGTGATTTCAAGCATTTATGGCCGTTTTCGTGGGCTATGGTCCACGTTTTCGGTTCCCGGGAGGATTTCGATGCCCCGTGACCCACGGTACACGACTCTACCGGCATCGTCAAAACTCGTGATTTCGAGCATTTCTGGCTATTTTCGTGGGCTATAGTCCACGTTTTCGGTCCCACGAGGATTTCGATGCCCCGTGACCCCGGTACACGACTCTAGCGGCATCGTCAAAACTCGTGATTTCGAGCATTTCTGGCCGTTTTCGTGGGCTATAGTCCACGATTTTCGGGTCCCGGGATGATTTCGATGCCCCGTGACCCCCGGTACACGACTCTAGCGCATCATCAAAACTCGTGATTTCAAGCATTTCGGCCGTTTCGTGGGCTATGGTCCACGTTTTCGGTCCCGGGAGGATTTCGATGCCCCGTGACCCCTGGTACACGACTCTAGCGGCATCGTCAAAACTCATGATTTCGAGCATTTCTGGCCGTTTTCGTGGGCTATAGTCCACGCTTTCGGGTCCCGGGAGGATTTCGATGCCCCGTGACCCCCGGTACACGACTCTAGCGGCATCATCAAAACTCGTGATTTCGAGCATTTCTGGCTGTTTTCGTGGGCTATAGTCCACGTTTTCGGTCCCGCGAGGATTTTGATGCCCCGTGACCCCCGGTACATGACTCTAGCGGCATCGTCAAAACTCGTGATTTCGAGCATTATTGCTATTTTCGTGGGCTATAGTCCACGTTTCGGTCCCGCGGAGGATTTTGATGCCCCGTGACCCCCGGTACATGACTCTAGCATCATCATCAAAACTCGTGATTTCGAGCATTTCTGGCCATTTTCGTGGGCTATAGTCCACGTTTTCGGGTCCCGGGAGGATTTCGATGCCCCGTGACCCCCGGTACATGACTCTAGCGGCATCGTCAAAACTCGTGATTTCGAGCATTTCTGGCCGTTTTCGTGGGCTATAGTCCACGTTTTCGGTCCCGCGAGGATTTCGATGCCCCGTGACCCCCGGTACACGACTCTAGCGGCATCATCAAAACTCGTGATTTCAAGCATTTATGGCCGTTTTCGTGGGCTATGGTCCACGTTTCGGGTCCCGGGAGGATTTCGATGCCCCGTGACCCCCGGTACACGACTCTAGCGGCATCATCAAAACTCGTGATTTCGAGCATTTATGGCCGTTTTCGTGGGCTATAGTCCACGATTTTCGGGTCCCGGATGATTTCGATGCCCCGTGACCCCGCGATACACGACTCTAGCGGCATCATCAAAACTCGTGATTTCGAGCATTTCATGGCCTGTTTTCGTGGGCTATGAGTCCACGTGTTTCGGGTCCCGGGAGGATTTCGATGCCCCGTGACCCCCGGTACACGACTCTAGCGGCATCGTCAAAACTCGTGATTTCGAGCATTTCTGGCCGTTTTCGTGGGCTATAGTCCACGTTTTCGGTCCCACGAGGATTTCGATGCCCCGTGACCCACGGTACACTGACTCTAGCGGCATCATCAAAACTCGTGATTTCGAGCATTTCTGGCCGTTTTCGTGGGCTATAGTCCACGATTTCGGCCCGGGAGGATTTCGATGCCCCGTGACCCCCGGTACACGACTCTAGCGGCATCATCAAAACTCGTGATTTCAAGCATTTATGGCCGTTTTCGTGGGCTATAGTCCACGTTTTCGGGTCCCGGGAGGATTTTGATGCCCCGTGACCCCCGGTACACGACTCTAGCGGCATCGTCAAAACTCGTGATTTCGAGCATTTCTCGCTGTTTTCGTGGGCTATAGTCCACGTTTTCGGTTTCCGGGAGGATTTTGATGCCCCGTGACCCCCGGTACATGACTCTAGCGGCATCATCAAAACTCGTGATTTCGAGCATTTCTGGCTATTTTCGTGGGCTATAGTCCACGTTTTCGGGTCCCGGGAGGATTTTGATGCCCCGTGACCCCCGGTACATGACTCCAGCGGCATCATCAAAACTCGTGATTTCGAGCATTACTTGCTATTTTCGTGGGCTATAGTCCACGTTTTCGGTTCCCGGGAGGATTTTGATGCCCCGTGACCCCCGGTACATGACTCTAGCGGCATCGTCAAAACTCGTGATCTCGAGCATTTCTGCCCGTTTTCGTGGGCTATAGTCCACGTTTTCGGGTCCCGGGAGGATTTCGATGCCCCGTGACCCCCGGTACATGACTCTAGCGGCATCCTCAAAACTCGTGATTTCGAGCATTTTTGGCCGTTTTCGTGGGCTATAGTCCACGATTTTCGGGTCCCGGGATGATTTCGATGCCCCGTGACCCCCGGTACACGACTCTAGCGGCATCATTAAAACTCGTGATTTCAAGCATTTATGGCCGCTTTCGTGGGCTATGGTCCACGTTTTCGGGTCCCGGGAGGATTTTGATGCCCCGTGACCCCAGTACACGACTCTAGCGGCATCGTCAAAACTCGTGATTTCGAGCATTTCTGGCCGTTTTCGTGGGCTATAGTCCACGATTTTCGGGTCCCGGGATGATTTCGATGCCCTGTGACCCCCGACACAACTCTGCGTATCGCAAAACCGTGATTTCTCTCCGGACCATGGTACACGACTTACGATCGCAAAACTCGTGATTTCGAGCATTTCTGGCCGTTTTCGTGGGCTATAGTCCACGATTTCGGGTCCCGGGAGGATTTCGATGCCCCGTGACCCCCGATACACGACTCTAGCGGCATCATCAAAACTCGTGATTTCAAGCATTTCTGGCCGTTTTCGTGGGCTATAGTCCACGGTTTCGGGTCCCGGGAGGATTTCGATGCCCCGTGACCCACGGTACACGACTATAGCGGCATCGTCAAAACTCGTGATTTCGAGCATTTCCGCCGTTTTCTTGGGCTATAGTCCACGATTTTCGGTTCCGGGAGGATTTTGATGCCACGTGACCCCCGGTACATGACTCTACCGGCATAATCAAAACTCGTGATTTCGAGCATTTCTTGCTATTTTCGTGGGCTATAGTCCACGTTTTCGGTTCCCGGGAGGATTTCGTTGCCCCGTGACCCACGGTACACGACTCTACCGGCATCGTCAAAACTCGTGATTTCGAGCATTTCTAGCCGTTTTCGTGGGCTATAGTCCACGATTTTCGTGTCCCGGGAGGATTTTGATGCCCCGTGACCCCCGGTACATGACTCTAGCGGCATCATCAAAACTCGTGATTTCGAGCATTTCTTGCTATTTTCGTGGGCTATAGTCCACGTTTTCGGTTCACGGGAGGATTTTGATGCCCCGTGACCCCCGTACATGACTCTAGCGGCATCGTCAAAACTCGTGATCTCGAGCATTTCTGCCCGTTTTCGTGGGCTATAGTCCATGTTTTCGGTCCCGGGAGGATTTCGATGCCCCGTGACCCCGTACATGACTCTAGCGGCATCGTCAAAACTCGTGATCTCGAGCATTTACTGCCGTTTTCGTGGGCTATAGTCCATGTTTTCGGTCCCGGGAGTATTACGATGCCCCGAGACCCACGGTACACGACTCTAGCGGCATCATCAAAAACTCGTGATTTCAAGCATTTCTGGCCGTTTTGGTGGGCTATAGTCCACGTTTTCGGTTCCCACGAGGATTTCGATGCCCCGTGACCCCCGAGTACACGACTCTAGCGGCATCGTCAAAACTCGTGATTTCGAGCATTTCTGGCCGTTTCGTGGGCTATAGTCCACGATTTTCGGGTCCCGGGAGGATTTCGATGCCCCGTGACCCCCGGTACACGACTCTAGCGGCATCATCTAAACTCGTGATTTCAAGCATTTATGGCCGTTTTCGTGGGCTATGGTCCACGTTTTCGGGTCCCGGAGGATTTCGATGCCCCGTGACCCACGCGTACACGACTCTACCGGCATCGTCAGAACTCGTGATTTCGAGCATTTCTGGCTATTTTCGTGGGCTATAGTCCACGTTTTCGGTTCCCACGAGGATTTCGATGCCCCGTGACGACTCTAGCGGCATCGTCAAAACTCGTGATTTCGAGCATTTCTGGCCGTTTTCGTGGGTTATAGTCCACGGTTTTCGGGTCCCGGGAGGATTTCGATGCACCGTGACCCCCGGTACATGACTCTAGCGGCATCGTCAAAACTCGTGATTTCAAGCATTTCTGGCCGTTTCCGTGGACTATAGTCCACGATTTCGGGTCCCGGGAGGATTTCGATGCCCCGTGACCCACTGTACACGACTCTAGCGGCATCATCAAAACTCGTGATTTCGAGCATTTCTGGCCATTTTCGTGGGCTATAGTCCACGGTTTTGGGTCCCGGGAGGATTTCGATGCCCCGTGACCCACCGTGAGACGACTCTAGCGACATCGTCAAAACTCGTGATTTCGAGCATTTCTGGCTGTTTTCGTGGGCTATAGTCCATGTTTTCTGGTCCCGGGAGTATTTCGATGCCCGTGACCCACGGTACACGACTCTAGCGGCATCATCAAAACTCGTGATTTCGAGCATTTCTGGCCATTTTCGTGGGCTATAGTCCACGGTTTCGGGTCCCGGGAGGATTTCGATGCCCCGTGACCCCCGGTACACGACTCTAGCGGCATCGTCAAAACTCGTGATTTCGAGCATTTCTGGCCGTTTTCGTGGGCTATAGTCCACGTTTTCGGTCCCGGAGGATTTCGATGCCCCGTGACCCCCGGTACATGACTCTAGCGGCATCGTCAAAACTCGTGATTTCGAGCATTTCTGGCCGTTTTCATGGGCTATAGTCCACATTTTTTCGGTTCCCACGAGGATTTCGATGCCCCGTGACCCCCGGTAGACGACTCTAGCGGCATCGTCATAACTCGTGATTTCGAGCATTTCTGGCCGTTTTCGTGGGCTATAGTCCACGATTTTCGGGTCCCGGGATGATTTCGATGCCCTGTGACCCCTGGTACACGATTCTAGTGGCATCATTTAAACTCGTGATTTCAAGAATTTATGGCCGTTTTCGTGGGCTATGGTCCACGTTTTCGGGTCCCGGGAGGATTTCGATGCCCCGTGACCCACGGTACACGACTCTACCGACATCGTCAGAACTCGTGATTTCGAGCATTTCTCGCTATTTTCGTGGGCTATAGTCCACGTTTTCGGTTCCCGCGAGGATTTCGATGCCCCGTGACGACTCTAGCGGCATCGTCAAAACTCGTGATTTCGAGCATTTCTGGCCGTTTTCGTGAGCTATAGTCCACGATTTTTGGGTCCCGGGATGATTTCGATGCCCCGTGACCCCCGGTACACAACTCTAGCGGCATCGTCAAAACTCGTGATTTCGAGCATTTCTGGCTGTTTTCGTGGGCTATGGTCCACGTTTTCAAGTCCCGGGAGGATTTCGATGCCCCGTGACCCATGGTACACGACTCTACCGGCATCGTCAAAACTAGTGATTTCGAGCATTTCTGGCCGTTTTCGTCGGAGTCCACGGTTTCGGGTCCCGGGAGGATTTCGATGCCCTGTGACCCCCGGTACACGACTCTAGCGGCATCATTAAAACTCGTGATTTCGAGCATTTCTGGGTGTTTTCGTGGGCTATAGTCCACGTTTTCGGTTCCCGGGAGGATTTTGATGCCCCGTGACCCATGGTACATGACTCTGGCGGCTTCGTCAAAACTCATGATTTCGAGCATTTCTGGCTGTTTTCGTGGGCTATAGTCCACGTTTTCGGTTCCGTGGAGGATTTCGATGCCCCGTGACCCCTGGCACATGACTCTAGCGGCATCATCAAAATTCGTGATTTCGAGCATTTCTTGCTATTTTCGTGGCTATAGTCCACGTTCTCGGTTCCCGGAGGATTTTGATGCCCCGTGACCCCGGTACATGACTCCAGCAGCATCATTAAAACTCGTGATTTCGAGCATTACTTGCTATTTTCGTGGGCTATAGTCCACGTTTTCGGTTCCCGGGAGGATTTTGATACCCCGTGACCCCCGGTACATGACTCTAGCGGCATCGTCAAAACTCGTGATCTAGAGCATTTCTGCCCGTTTTCGTGGGCTATAGTCCATGTTTTCGGGTCCCGGGAGGATTTCGATGCCCCGTGACCCCCGGTACATGACTCTAGCGGCATCCTCAAAACTCGTGATTTCGAGCATTTCTGGCCGTTTTCGTGGGCTATATTCCATGATTTTTGGGTCCCGAGATGATTTCGATGCCCCGTGACCCCCGGTACACGACTCTAGCGGCATCATTAAAACTCGTGATTTCAAGCATTTATGGCCGTTTTCGTGGGCTATGGTCCACGTTTTCGGGTCCCGTGAGGATTTTGATGCCCCGTGACCCCCGGTACACGACTCTAGCGGCATCGTCAAAACTCGTGATTTCGAGCATTTCTGGCCGTTTTCGTGGGCTATAGTCCACGATTTTCGGGTCCCGGGATGATTTCGATGCCCCATGACCCCCTAAACTCTAGCGGCATCGTCAAAACTCGTGATTTCGATGCCCCGTGACCCATGGTACACGACTCTACCGGCATCGTCAAAACTCGTGATTTCGAGCATTTCTGGCCGTTTTTGTCGGAGTCCACGGTTTCGGGTCCTGGGAGGATTTCGATGCCCTGTGACCCCCGGTACACGACTCTAGCGGCATCATTAAAACTCGTTATTTCAAGCATTTCTGGCCGTTTTCGTGGGCTATAGTCCACGGTTTCGGGTCCCAGGAGGATTTCGATGCCCCGTGACCCACGGTACACTACTCTGGCGGCATCGTCAAAACTCGCGATTTCGAGCATTTCTGGCTGTTTTCGTGGGCTATAGTCCACGATTTTCGGTTCCCGGGAGGATTTTGATGCCACGTGACCCCCGGTACATGAATCTAGCGGCATCATCAAAACTCATGATTTCGAGCATTTCTTGCTATTTTCATGGGCTATAGTCCATGTTTTCAGTTCCCGGGAGGATTTTGATGCCCCGTGACCTCCGGTGACATGACTCTAGCGGCATCGTCAAAACTCGTGATCTCGAGCATTTCTCGCCGTTTTCGTGGGCTATAGTCCACGATTTTCGTGTCCCGGGAGGATTTCGATGCCACCGTGACCCCCGGTACATGAATCTAGCGGCATCATCAAAACTCGTGATTTCGAGCATTTCTTGCTATTTTCGTGGGCTATAGTCCACATTTTCGGTTCACGGGAGGATTTTGATGCCCCGTGACCTCCGGTACATGACTCTAGCGGCATCGTCAAAACTCGTGATCTCGAGCATTTCTGCCCGTTTTCGTTGGCTATAGTCCATGTTTTCGGTCCCGGAGGATTTCGATGCCCCGTGACCCCCGGCACATGACTCTAGCGGCATCGTCAAAACTCGTGATCTCGAGCATTTCCCGCCTCGTTCGTGGGCTATAGTCCATGTTTTCGGTCCCGGGAGTATTTCGATGCCCGTGACCCACGCGTACACGACTCTAGCCGGATCATCAAAACTCGTGATTTCGAGCATTTCTGCCATTTTTATGGGCTATAGTCCACATTTTCGGTTCCCACGAGGATTTCGATGCCCCGTGACCCCCGGTACACGACTCTAGCGGCATCGTCAAAACTCGTGATTTCGAGCATTTCTGGCCGTTTTCGTGGGCTATAGTCCACGATTTTCGGGTCCCAGGATGATTTCGATGCCCTGTGACCCTGGTACACGATTCTAGTGGCATCATTTAAACTCGTGATTTCAAGCATTTATGGCCGTTTTCGTGGGCTATGGTCCACGTTTTCGGGTCCCGGGAGGATTTCGATGCCCCGTGACCCACGGTACACGACTCTACCGGCATCGTCAGAACTCGTGATTTCGAGCATTTCTGGCTATTTTCGTGGGCTATAGTCCACGTTTTCGGTTCCCACGAGGATTTCGATGCCCCGTGACGACTCTAGCGGCATTGTCAAAACTCGTGATTTCGAGCATTTCTGGCCGTTTTCGTGGGTTATAGTCCACGGTTTTTGGGTCCCGGGAGGATTTCGATGCACCGTGACCCCCGGTACATGACTCTAGCGGCATCGTCAAAACTCGTGATTTCAAGCATTTCTGGCCGTTTCCGTGGACTATAGTCCACGATTTCGGGTCCGGGAGTATTTCGATGCCCGTGACCCACGGCACACGACTCTAGCGGGATCATCAAAACTCGTGATTTCAAGCAATTCTCGCCATTTTCGTGGGCTATAGTCCACGGTTTTGGGTCCCGTGAGGATTTCGATGCCCCGTGACCCACTGGTAGACGACTCTAGCGACATCGTCAAAACTCGTGATTTCGAGCATTTATGGCTGTTTTCGTGGGCTATAGTCCATGCTTTCGGTCCCGGAGTATTTCGATGCCCGTGACCCACGGTACACAACTCTAGCGGGATCATCAAAACTCGTGATTTCGAGCATTTCTGCCATTTTCGTGGGCCATAGTCCACGGTTTCGGGTCCCGGAGGATTTCGATGCCCCGTGACCCACGGACACGACTCTAGCGGCATCGTCAAAACTCGTGATTTCGAGCATTTCTGCCCGTTTCGTGGGCTATAGTCCATGTTTTCGGGTCCCAGGAGGATTTCGATGCCCCGTGACCCCCGGTACATGACTCTAGCGGCATCGTCAAAACTCGTGATTTCGAGCATTTTTGGCCGTTTTCATGGGCTATAGTCCACATTTTTCGGTTCCCACGAGGATTTCGATGCCCCGTGACCCCCGGTAGACGACTCTAGCGGCATCGTCATAACTCGTGATTTCGAGCATTTCCGGCCGTTTCGTGGGCTATAGTCCACGATTTTCGGGTCCCGGATGATTTCGATGCCCCGTGACCCCCGGTACACGATTCTAGTGGCATCATTTAAACTCGTGATTTCAAGAA
Source organism: Lolium rigidum (assembly GCF_022539505.1). NCBI lineage: Eukaryota > Viridiplantae > Streptophyta > Magnoliopsida > Poales > Poaceae > Lolium > Lolium rigidum. The sequence continues at coordinate 267,514,288 of NC_061512.1, forward strand.
TTTATGGCCGTTTTCGTGGGCTATGGTCCACGCTTCGGTCCCGTGAGGATTTCGATGCCCCGTGACCCACGGTACACGACTCTACCGGCATCGTCATAACTCGTGATTTCGAGCATTTCTGGCTATTTTCGTGGGCTATAGTCCACGTTTTCGGTTCCCACGAGGATTTCGATGCCCCGTGACGACTCTAGCGGCATCGTCAAAACTCGTGATTTCGAGCATTTCTGGCCGTTTTCGTGAGCTATAGTCCACGATTTTTGGGTCCCGGGATGATTTCGATGCCCTGTGACCCCCGGTACACAACTCTAGCGGCATCGTCAAAACTCGTGATTTCGAGCATTTCTGGCTGTTTTCGTGGGCTATGGTCCACGTTTTCAAGTCCCGGGAGGATTTCGATGCCCCGTGACCCATGGTACACGACTCTACCGGCATCGTCAAAACTAGTGATTTCGAGCATTTCTGGCCGTTTTCGTCGGAGTCCACTCGCTGGTCCCGGAGGATTTCGATGCCCCGTGACCCCGGTACACGACTCTAGCGGCATCATTAAAACTCGTGATTTCGAGCATTTCTGGGTGTTTTCGTGGGCTATAGTCCACGTTTTCGGTTCCCGGGAGGATTTTGATGCCCCGTGACCCATGGTACATGACTCTGGCGGCTTCGTCAAAACTCGTGATTTCGAGCATTTCTGGCCGTTTTCGTGGGCTATAGTCCACGTTTTCGGTTCCCGGGAGGATTTTGATGCCCCGTGACCCCCCGGTACATGACTCTAGCGGCATCATCAAAATTCGTGATTTCGAGCATTTCTTGCTATTTTCGTGGCTATAGTCCACGTTCTCGGTTCCCGGGAGGATTTTGATGCCCCGTGGACCCCGTGACATGACTCCAGCGGCATCATTAAAACTCGTGATTTCGAGCATTACTTGCTATTTTCGTGGGCTATAGTCCACGTTTTCGGCTCCCGGGAGGATTTTGATACCCCGTGACCCCCGGTACATGACTCTAGCGCATCGTCAAAACTCGTGATCTAGAGCATTTCCGCTTTTCGTGGGCTATAGTCCATGTTTTCGGTCCCGGAGGATTTCGATGCCCCGTGACCCCCGCACATGACTCTAGCGGCATCCTCAAAACTCGTGATTTCGAGCATTTCCGGCCGTTTCGTGGGCTATATTCCATGTTTTCGGGTCCCGTGATGATTTCGATGCCCCGTGACCCCTGGTACACGACTCTAGCGGCATCATTAAAACTCGTGATTTCAAGCATTTATGGCCGTTTTCGTGGGCTATGGTCCACGCTTTTCGGGTCCCGGAGGATTTTGATGCCCCGTGACCCCCGGTACACGACTCTTAGCGGCATCGTCAAAACTCGTGATTTCGAGCATTTCTGGCCGCTTTCGTGGGCTATAGTCCACAATTTTCGGGTCCCGGGATGATTTCGATGCCCCATGACCCCTAAACTCTAGCGGCATCGTCAAAACTCGTGATTTCGATGCCCCGTGACCCATGGTACACGACTCTACCGGCATCGTCAAAACTCGTGATTTCGAGCATTTCTGGCCGCTTTGCCTGAGTCCACGGCTTCGGGTCCCGGGAGGATTTCGATGCCCCGTGACCCCGGGTACACGACTCTAGCGGCATCATTAAAACTCGTTATTTCAAGCATTTCTGGCCGTTTTCGTGGGCTATAGTCCACGGTTTCGGGTCCCAGTAGGATTTCGATGCCCCGTGACCCACGGTACACGACTCTAGCGCATCGTCAAAACTCGCGATTTCGAGCATTTCTGGCCGTTTTCGTGGGCTATAGTCCACGATTTTCGGCTCCCGGAGGATTTTGATGCCACGTGACCCCGGTACATGAATCTAGCGGCATCATCAAAACTCATGATTTCGAGCATTTCTTGCTATTTTCATGGGCTATAGTCCATGTTTTCAGTTCCCGGGAGGATTTTGATGCCCCGTGACCTCCGGTACATGACTCTAGCGGCATCGTCAAAACTCGTGATCTCGAGCATTTCGCCCGCTGTGGGCTATAGTCCACGATTTTCGGTTCCTGGAGGATTTTGATGCCACGTGACCCCCGGCACATGAATCTAGCGCATCATCAAAACTCGTGATTTCGAGCATTTCTTGCTATTTTCGTGGGCTATAGTCCACATTTTCGGTTCCCGGGAGGATTTTGATGCCCCGTGACTCTCCAAGACATGACTCTAGCGGCATCGTCAAAACTCGTGATCTCGAGCATTTCGCCCGCTTCGTTGGCTATAGTCCATGTTTTCGGGTCCCGGAGGATTTCGATGCCCCGTGACCCCGGTACATGACTCTAGCGGCATCGTCAAAACTCGTGATCTCGAGCATTTCTGCCTGTTCGTGGGCTATAGTCCATGTTTTCGGGTCCCGGGAGTATTTCGATGCCCGTGACCCACGGTACACGACTCTAGCGGGATCATCAAAACTCGTGATTTCAAGCAATTCTGGCCATTTTTATGGGCTATAGTCCACATTTTCGGTTCCCACGAGGATTTCGATGCCCCGTGACCCCCGGTACACGACTCTAGCGGCATCGTCAAAACTCGTGATTTCGAGCATTTCTGGCCGTTCGTGGGCTATAGTCCACGATTTTCGGGTCCCGGGATGATTTCGATGCCCTGTGAACCCTCGGTACACGATTCTAGTGGCATCATTTAAACTCGTGATTTCAAGCATTTATGGCCGTTTTCGTGGGCTATGGTCCACGTTTTCGGTCCCGGAGGATTTCGATGCCCCGTGACCCACGGTACACGACTCTACCGGCATCGTCAGAACTCGTGATTTCGAGCATTTCGGCTATTTTCGTGGGCTATAGTCCACGCTTTCGGTTCCCACGAGGATTTCGATGCCCCGTGACGACTCTAGCGGCATTGTCAAAACTCGTGATTTCGAGCATTTCTGGCCGTTTTCGTGGGTTATAGTCCACGGTTTTTGGGTCCCGGGAGGATTTCGATGCACCGTGACCCCCGGTACATGACTCTAGCGGCATCGTCAAAACTCGTGATTTCAAGCATTTCGGCCGTTTCCGTGGACTATAGTCCACGATTTCTGGTCCCGGAGTATTTCGATGCCCGTGACCCACGGTACACGACTCTAGCGGGATCATCAAAACTCGTGATTTCAAGCAATTCTGGCCATTTTCGTGGGCTATAGTCCACGGTTTTGGGTCCCAGGAGGATTTCGATGCCCCGTGACCCACGGTAGACGACTCTAGCGACATCGTCAAAACTCGTGATTTCGAGCATTTATGGCTGTTTTCGTGGGCTATAGTCCATGTTTTCGGGTCCCGGGAGTATTTCGATGCCCGTGACCCACGGTACACAACTCTAGCGGGATCATCAAAACTCGTGATTTCGAGCAATTCTGGCCATTTTCGTGGGCTATAGTCCACGGTTTCGGGTCCCAGGAGGATTTCGATGCCCCGTGACCCACGGTACACGACTCTAGCGGCATCGTCAAAACTCGTGATTTCGAGCATTTCTGCCCGTTTTCGTGGGCTATAGTCCATGTTTTCGGGTCCCGGGAGGATTTCGATGCCCCGTGACCCCCGATACATGACTCTAGCGGCATCGTCAAAACTCGTGATTTCGAGCATTTCTGGCCGTTTTCATGGGCTATAGTCCACATTTTTCGGTTCCCACGAGGATTTCGATGCCCCGTGACCCCCGGTAGACGACTCTAGCGGCATCGTCATAACTCGTGATTTCGAGCATTTCCCGGCCGTTGTCGTGGGCTATAGTCCACGATTTTCGGGTCCCGGGATGATTTCGATGCCCCGTGACCCCCGGTACACGATTCTAGTGGCATCATTTAAACTCGTGATTTCAAGAATTTATGGCCGCTGTGGGCTATGGTCCACGTCTGGTCCCGGGAGGATTTCGATGCCCCAGGACCCACGGCACACGACTCTACCGCATCGTCGAAACTCGTGATTTCGAGCATTTCTGGCTATTTTCGTGGGCTATAGTCCACGTTTTCGGTTCCCACGAGGATTTCGATGCCCCGTGACGACTCTAGCGGCATCGTCAAAACTCGTGATTTCGAGCATTTCTGGCCGTTTTCGTGAGCTATAGTCCACGATTTTTGGGTCCCGGGATGATTTCGATGCCCCGTGACCCCGGCACACAACTCTAGCGGCATCGTCAAAACTCGTGATTTCGAGCATTTCCGGCCGCTTTCGTGGGCTATGGTCCACGTTTTCAAGTCCCGGAGGATTTCGATGCCCCGGTGACCCATGGTACACGACTCTCACCGGCATCGTCAAAACTAGTGATTTCGAGCATTTCTGGCCGCTTGGGCTGTGAGTCCACGCTTTCCGGTCCCGGAGGATTTCGATGCCCCGTGACCCCTAGGTACACGACTCTAGCGGCATCATTAAAACTCGTGATTTCGAGCATTTTGCGTGTTTTCGTGGGCTATAGTCCACGTTTTCGGTTCCCGGGAGGATTTTGATGCCCCGTGACCCATGGTACATGACTCTGGCGGCTTCGTCAAAACTCGTGATTTCGAGCATTAGTTGCTATTTTCGTGGGCTATAGTCCACGTTTTCGGTTCCCGGGAGGATTTTGATGCCCCGTGACCCCCGGTACATGACTCTAGCATTATCGTCAAAACTCGTGATTTCGAGCATTTCTGACCATTTTCGTGGGTTATAGTCCACGGTTTTCGGGTCCCGGGAGGATTTCGATGCCCCGTGACCCCCGGTACATGACTCTAGCGGCATCGTCAAAACTCGTGATTTCGAGCATTTCTGGCCGTTCGTGGGCTATAGTCCACGCTTTCGGCTCCCATGAGGATTTCGATGCCCCGTGACCCCTAAGACACTACTCTAGCGGCATCGTCAAAACTCGTGATTTCAAGCATTTATGGCCGCTTTCGTGGGCCATGGTCCACGTCTTCGGGTCCCGGATGATTTTTGATGCCCCGTGACCCCTGAGTACACGACTCTAGCGGCATCATCAAAACTCGTGATTTCGAGCATTTCTGGCCGTTTTCGTGGGCTATAGTCCACGATTTTCGGGTCCCGGGATGATTTCGATGCCCTGTGACCCCGGTACATGACTCTAGCGGCATCATTAAAACTCATGATTTCAATGCCCTGTGACCCCCGGTACATGACTCTAGAGGCATCATTAAAACTCGTGATTTCGCGCATTTTCGTCGGAGTCCACGGTTTCGGGTCCCGGGAGGATTTCGATGCCCCGTGACCCCCGGTACATGACTCTAGCGGCATCGTCAAAACTCGTGATTTCGAGCTTTTCTGGCCGTTTTCTTGGGCTATAGTCCACGTTTTCGGTTCCCACGAGGATTTCGATGCCCCGTGACCCACGGTACACTACTCTAGTGGCATCGTCAAAACTCGTGATTTCGAGCATTTCTGGCCGTTTTCGTGGGCTATAGTCCACGATTTTCGGTCCGGGATGATTTCGATGCCCTATGACCCCCGGTACACGACTCTAGCGGCATCATTAAAACTCGTGATTTCAAACATTTATGGCCGTTTTCGTGGGCTATGGTCCATGTTTTCGGGTCCCGAGAGGATTTTGATGCCCCGTGACCCCCGGTACACGACTCTAGCGGCATCGTCAAAACTCGTGATTTCGAGCATTTCTGGCTGTTTTCGTGGGCTATAGTCCACGTTTTCGGTTCCCGGGAGGATTTTGATGCCCCGTGACCCCCCGGTACATGACTCTAGCGGCATCATCAAAATTCGTGATTTCGAGCATTTCTTGCTATTTTCGTGGGCTATAGTCCACGTTTTCGGTTCCCGGGAGGATTTTGATGCCCCGTGACCCCCGGTACATGACTCCAGCGGCATCATTAAAACTCGTGATTTCGAGCATTACTTGCTATTTTCGTGGGCTATAGTCCACGTTTTCGGTTCCCGGGAGGATTTTGATACCCCGTGACCCCCGGTACATGACTCTAGCGGCATCGTCAAAACTCGTGATCTCGAGCATTTCTGCCCGTTTTCGTGGGCTATAGTCCATGTTTTCGGGTCCCGGGAGGATTTCGATGCCCCGTGCCCCCCGGTACATGACTCTAGCGGCATCCTCAAAACTCGTGATTTCGAGCATTTCTGGCCGTTTTTGTGGGCTATATTCCACGATTTTCGGGTCCCGAGATGATTTCGATGCCCCGTGACCCCCGGTACACGACTCTAGCGGCATCATTAAAACTCGTGATTTCAAGCATTTATGGCCGTTTTCGTGGGCTATGGTCCACGTTTTCGGTCCGGGAGGATTTTGATGCCCCGTGACCCCCGGTACACGACTCTAGCGGCATCGTCAAAACTCGTGATTTCGAGCATTTCTGGCCGTTTTCGTGGGCTATAGTCCACAATTTTCGGGTCCTGGGATGATTTCGATGCCCCATGACCCCCGGTACACAACTCTAGCGGCATCGTCAAAACTCGTGATTTCGAGCATTTCTGGCTGTTTTCGTGGGCTATGGTCCACGTTTTCGAGTCCCGGGAGGATTTCGATGCCCCGTGACCCACGGTACATGACTCTACCGGCATCGTCAAAACTCGTGATTTCAAGCATTTCTGGCCGTTTTCGTGGGCTATAGTCCACGGTTTCGGGTCCCACGAGGATTTCGATGCCCCGTGACCCCCGGTACACGACTCTAGCGGCATCGTCAAAACTCGTGATTTCGAGCATTTCTGGCCATTTTCGTGGGCTATAGTCCACGATTTTCGGGTCCCGGATGATTTCGATGCCCTGTGACCCCCGGTACACAACTCTAGCAGCATCATTAAAACTCGTGATTTCAAGCATTTATTGCCGTTTTCGTGGGCTATGGTCCACGTTTTCGGGTCCCGGAAGGATTTTGATGCCCCGTGACCCCCGGTACACGACTCTAGCGGCATCATCAAAACTCGTGATTTCGAGCATTTCTGGCTGTTTTCGTGGGCTATAGTCCACATTTTCGGCTCCCGGGAGGATTTTGATGCCCCGTGACCCCCGGTACATGACTCTAGCGGCATCATCAAAATTCGTGATTTCGAGCATTTCTTGCTATTTTCGTGGGCTATAGTCCACGTTCTCGATTCCCGGGAGGATTTTGATGCCCCGTGACCCCCGGTACATGACTCCAGCGGCATCATTAAAACTCTTGATTTTGAGCATTACTTGCTATTTTCGGGGGCTATAGTCCACGTTTTCGGTTCCCGGGAGGATTTTGATACCCCGTGACCCCCGGTACATGACTCTAGCGGCATCGTCAAAACTCGTGATCTAGAGCATTTCTGCCCGTTTTGTGGGCTATAGTCCATGTTTTCGGGTCCCGGAGGATTTCGATGCCCCGTGACCCCCGGTACATGACTCTAGCGGCATCCTCAAAACTCGTGATTTCGAGCATTTCTGGCCGTTTTCGTGGGCTATATTCCACGATTTTCGGGTCCCGGGATGATTTCGATGCCCTGTGACCCCCGGTACACGACTCTAGCGGCATCATTAAATATCGTGATTTCAAGCATTTATGGCCGTTTTCGTGGGCTATGGTCCACGTTTTCGGGTCCCTGGAGGATTTCGATGCCCCGTGACCCCCGGTACACGACTCTAGCGACATCGTCAAAACTCGTGATTTCGAGCATTTCTGGCCGTTTTCGTGGGCTATAGTCCACAATTTTCGGGTCCCGGGATGATTTCGATGCCCTGTGACCCCCGGTACACAACTCTAGCGGCATCATTAAAACTCGTGATTTCAAGCATATATGGCCGTTTTCGTGGGCTATGGTCCACGTTTTCGAGTCCCGGGAGGATTTCGATGCCCCGTGACCCACGGTACACGACTCTAGCGGCATCGTCAAAACTCGTGATTTCAAGCATTTCTGGCCGCTTTCGTGGGCTATAGTCCACGGTTCTCGGGTCCCACGAGGATTTCGATGCCCCGTGACCCCCGGTACACGACTCTAGCGGCATCGTCAAAACTCGTGATTTCGAGCATTTCTGGCCATTTTCGTGGGCTATAGTCCACGATTTTCGGGTCCCGGGATGATTTTGATGCCCTGTGACCCCCGGTACACGACTCTAGCGGCATCATTAAAACTCGTGATTTCAAGCATTTATGGCCGTTTTCGTGGGCTATGGTCCACGTTTTCGGGTCCCGGGAGGATTTTGATGCCCCGTGACCCCCGGTACACGACTCTAGCGGCATCATCTAAACTCGTGATTTCGAGCATTTCTAGCTGTTTTCGTGGGCTATAGTCCACGTTTTCGGTTCCCGGGAGGATTTTGATGCCCCGTGACCCCCGGTACATGACTCTAGCGGCATCATCAAAACTCGTGATTTCGAGCATTAGTTGCTATTTTCGTGGGCTATAGTCCACGTTTTCGGTTCCCGGGAGGATTTTCATGCCCCGTGATCCCCGGTACATGACTCTAGCGGCATCATCAAAACTCGTGATTTCGAGCATTTCTGGCTGTTTTCGTGGGCTATAGTCCACGTTTTCGGTTCCCGGGAGGATTTTGATGCCCCGTGACCCCCGGTACATGACTCCAGCGGCATCATCAAAACTCGTGATTTCGAGCATTACTTGCTATTTTCGTGGGCTATAGTCCACGTTTTCGGTTCCCGGGAGGATTTGGATGCCCCGTGACCCCCGGTACATGACTCTAGCATTATCGTCAAAACTCGTGATCTCGAGCATTTCTGCCCGTTTTCGTGGGCTATAGTCCACGTTTTCGGGTCCCGGGAGGATTTCGATGCCCCGTGACCCCCGGTACATGACTCTAGCGGCATCCTCAAAACTCGTGATTTCGAGCATTCCTGGCCGTTTTCGTGGGCTATATTCCACGATTTTCGAGTCCCGGGATGATTTCGATGCCCTGTGACCCCCGGTACACGACTCTAGCGGCATCATTAAAACTCGTGATTTCAAGCATTTATGGCCGTTTTCGCGGGCTATGGTCCATGTTTTCGGGTCCCGGGAGGATTTTGATGCCCCATGACCCCCGGTACACGACTCTAGCGGCATCGTCAAAACTCGTGATTTCGAGCATTTCTGGCCATTTTCGTGGGCTATAGTCCACGATTTTCGGTCCCGGATGATTTCGATGCCCCGTGACCCCGGTACACGACTCTAGCGGCATCATTAAAACTCGTGATTTCAAGCATTTATGGCCGTTTTCGTGGGCTATGGTCCACGTTTCGGTCCCGGAGGATTTTGATGCCCCGTGACCCCCGGTACACGACTCTAGCGGCATCGTCAAAACTCGTGATTTCAATGCATTTCTGGCCGTTTTCGTGGGCTATAGTCCACGATTTTCGGGTCCCGGGATGATTTCGATGCCTTGTGACCCCCGGTACACAACTCTAGCGGCATCATTAAAACTCATGATTTCAAGCATATATGGCCGTTTTCGTGGGCTATGGTCCACGTTTTCGGGTCCCGGGAGGATTTCGATGCCCCGTGACCCACGGTACACGACTCTACCGGCATCGTCAACACTCGTGATTTCAAGCATTTCTGGCCGTTTCGTGGGCTATAGTCCACGGTTTCGGGTCCCACGAGGATTTCGATGCCCCGTGACCCCGGCACACGACTCTAGCGGCATCGTCAAAACTCGTGATTTCGAGCATTTCTGGCCGTTTTCGTGGGCTATAGTCCACAATTTTCGGGTCCCGGGATGATTTCGATGCCCCATGACCCCCGGTACACAACTCTAGCGGCATCATTAAAACTCGTGATTTCAAGCATTTCTGGCTGTTTTCGTGGGCTATGGTCCACGTT